>NC_142799.1:80921129-80967122 GCF_049724085.1 Artemia sp. Qi Xiang Cuo | reverse complement strand
GCGGCTATACTTACAAACAGTTTCTCCACATTTATGTTGACAATCCACGTCTGAATGACTTTCTAGTGGAAAATATTCTCTCAGACCTATATAGTATTGATTTCAGTGCCCTAAGAGTAAAGTGCTTAAAAAATGTTTGTGAATTTGTTTATTAATAAAATGCATATATATACAACAATGTCTTTAAATCTTCACTTTTAGATTTCTTCTTCGATGTATAGGCAACTATCGTGAACCACTAATGTGGATAAATCATTTGGATTCACTGTATATAGATCTTGATTGACTGCAAAGTCAGGGTCACATTTTCTACAGTACAATGTAACTTCACTCTTATCATATCTCTTTGTATAGTCAATGATACTATTTACATTCATATCATGAAATTCACGAGTTTCAATCAGTCTATTTGAAGCAATATCACATACAATGTTTTCAAGTGGTGAATCACATTCCTTCACAGCCAAATAAAAATCAATTGGTTTATAGTCATAGTGTATGGTGTCATCACAACGATGACGTAGAAACCAGATTGTCTTATTACCCCAACAGTTGAATCGTAGACCAGATTCCTCTTCCCAGAATAATTTAAATCCACGACGATACCAATATCGTAGAAATAAACTAAAATCTCGTTTGGGATTCTTTCCAATCATAGCGGGGTTAGTATTCTCCCACTGATCACATTTATCATAGTGACAATTGGAGCACAGGTGCCCTCTAGGGTGAGAGTCACACACCTCCTCAAGACATGAATTACATCCTTTAATTTGTACTGTATATCCTCTATGTAATTTACAAGGAAAACATAATTTACACTTTTCACTATAGTCATAAATAATTTTACAATTCTAACATTGATTCCAACTGCCAAGAGTGTACATGCACAAAGGAAATAAATAGACCATTTTTTGGTTTCCGATGTCAAATCACTCACAGCTAAAACGAAACTGATCCTCTTCGTTCGATAAATTCAACGAGAGGGAAATGGGGAGAGAGGAGTAGCTCTGTGTCGTTACCACTTTCGAATGATGGGGGGAGCCATCTACATTGAATCCATTGGCAATATTTTCAAAAGTATATCCACAATATGATTCTGCTTTGTTCCAATTAATATATCAATAAGTTGAGTATAAGCATTTGAATCACATTTTAAAAGTTTCATACAATAGTTCAATGGTGGAGACTCACTCCTCATTATATTGTCAAGTGTTCCCTGACAAGAGAATATCCCGCGTTTAAGAGATAACTCGAGAAAATCATCATCCAAAATCGAATGTTTTGCCATAAACACTAGATTTGATGTGATTCTCTCTTTCTCAAATTTACTCATTTTTCAATCCTGCCACTCTGACTGCTGACTCTAGACTGACCCTGATTCGTTAGCCCTAACCAGAAAAGAAAGAAAACATTTTCGATTTTGAAACAATTTTATTGAATAATTACAACAACATCAATAATACAGAGCATGTACAATTAGCGATACTGTTTATTGTCTTCGATATGTTTCACAAATGCACTTAAAGCACATTGAAGTCTATTCACATGTGCTATATCAACTTTTGCGGTGAAACATAATTGATACTCCATTTTAAATTTGCTCAAGGATATCACATATCTTGCATATACTACATCCCATTCCAGACATAGCCGTGATCCTTTCGCGATTTCCACCGCAATGTTTGGTGCTCTTGTACTATTATCATCAACTCCACTATCAACTTCTAATAGGGTAAACATTCCACTCATTATTACAAATATATATCCAAATGAGTAAAGTCAAAACTCTTCTTCTTTCTCCTTTGAATTCTATTCACAGACTAATAAAACTCTAGCAAAAATCCTTTTTTTATATTCACACTGCCGATACTATGTAAACAAGCTCGCTGATTGACTGAGAAGGAAACATGTGGTCTAGCTTTTTCCGGGAAAGACATAGCATTGCAGAGAGCAACAACAACAAATACTATTTCTGGACACCATGACATTCACGATCGATTACGCAATCAAGTTCTCGGAAATTCACTTCCCCCTCGAGTCCTACATCAATAACATTGTTCCCGTTAGAATTCAATGCGCATGTGCAACCTTCGTTCCGGAGCTATTACACATAGAAACAACAAACAAATCGACCTCGGAAAAAAGAGGTCATTGACCGATTACGCAATCATTCTCCCTGGGGATTCCATGCCCATATTAGGACCATAAACCACGTGGTTCTCGTGGGACCTTTAGGGTCATTTCTACTGTTCACTCTGTCCCGTGCAGTGAAAGAGTAATATGTCGAAGAGTATTATGCGCTGTGCAAAGTGTGACCTTTGTTGGACGAAGAAATGTGGCATAAAGAAAGCGTATCACACACACTGGCGCAAGTGGCATCTCACAATCTGTACCAGGTTCAGAGAGTAGGCAGCACCTCCAATTCGGATGTTAAGGCTTGATCAATCAATTGCCTTTGCTCTTCGTTGAAGACTAAGGCGTTTGAATTATCGGTAGTTTGTCTGATTAAAAAACGGAAGTTAGTACACATTCTTGAGATAATTAAGCACACCTTTACAAAGGTGTGTTCCCATTTTGTTCACATCAAGTTAAGGTTTGGTAGTTTGATAAAATAATAAACCACCTAATCCTACAATGTACCCCAACTAGAAAGGATCAGGCAGCGCTTCCTAAACTTGCTAGTGTAGTTTAGGATGACCTACTATACAAGTTAATATCTCGTAATTTTTGTCTTTTTGACTTAAACGGTTTCTTAAAGCTGTACTTTGTTTAATTTCATAGTGTCGCTCAGGATGGATAAACATAAAAATGCTTTGTAGCTTTCTTTCCGGGTTGTGCTTTTTAATAAATAGATACATAGATAGATAGATCGTGTATTTCAAAAGCCCAAGAGCCATTTACACACGAAAATTTATGAAAAGTAAAGAAATCACCAACAGAACAAATTAAGAAACACACAGAAACATGACACATAGCAAAAAATACCTAATGATAATTTATCAAGAAAATAATTTTAGTTCCATACAATAAATAATAATTAATTATACAAACTTTTTCTTCTTTCTAAGCTTTTCTCTATGTACACACCAATACGGAATATTGTGGTTGGATTACTACTTTGTAAAATACCAGGAAGCAGCAAACAATTCCCATGTAAGTATTTTTCCTTAAATCAGAGAGCACCGGGTACTTTCCGAGAAAACGGTCCAAATCTTCGTCCTCATCTTTACAAACCGACACACATACCGACCTTCAGGATCAACTATCTTTTTGTCGAAAACCTTTTGCCTGCTCTGGATTGGAGGCAGTTCGCCCTAAGTTGAATCCTTCGACATAAAATCATAGACGGCAAATTAAATATAAAATAAACTTCCTCTCCAAAACTACGTTTAGCCTGATTATAATGTTTCAATGTTGTAGATTTTAAAACCAGCCCTTGCCAATACTAAATTTCTTGACCCTTTAAGACAAATCGTACCTGGCTTTCTAGATCTGGTGGCAGATCACGGGAACCAAGACCCTCATTCTATAAGTAAGGCATTCCCACTTTTTCTAGTAATGACTTAATTTGGGATGGTCATGAAGTTTTCAAATCATAATTCAACATCTGATAATAAGCTGCTCTTACTAGTCTATCTTCATAACACCTAATGAGCTTCAACCAAAATCTAAGCATCAAAATAGACCAACGTAGTTTTAGCGAAAGAAAGGCCCATATCACCTTTCAGAATCTGTGAATGAGTTGTCTGATGTAACCCAAACAGTTTTTTGTAATGCTGGAGCTGGAGGGACTCCAACTTCTGTGCCACTTCTCCACCCCAAATCTCTGCTCCATATCCTATGACAGGTAAAATTTGTGTATTAAATATTCTTTTATGCATTTTTAGCTTTTTAATCCCCATTATCAACGGATTTCTAAAAATTGCAGACATGGCCACTTTGCTCAATTAATTTTTTCATCAACATGACTCTTTAAACTTTCATTTTCCGATAAACCAAATCCTAAATATTTTATTCTTTTACTTTCATTCAGTTCCTTATTATTAAATTTAAATCTATAATTATTTTCACCACTTGCTTTCCTTTTTTTAAATAACAACTTCACTCTTTTCAACGTTCAGCCTCAATTTTTTCATCTGCAAATATTCTTCTATGAGACTCAGAGGTGTCTGCAAATCTTGCGGTGTACTAGCCACCAAAGCAGTATCATCTGCAAATAATAAAAGTGATAGTTTATAGGTCCCTAGACCAACTTTCGGAGCCCATCTATTCTCTAGAAAATCAACAACATCATTTATAAAAATGTAAAACAATTTAGGCAAATGAGTGCTGCCCTGTTTTACTCCCAGCTTAATATTGAAAAGCCTAGAAAACCTGTTACCAACTAACATGATTCCACTGACACAAATATACACACTCACTATCAACCTCACAAACAAATGAGGGAGGCCAATTCTAAACAGGGCATCCTTCAATAGCTCTCTGTCTGTCGACACTGTCAAACGCCTTATGGAGGTCCAGAAATCTCACATAAAGACAAGTTTTTCCTTTTCCATACTTATCAACTAATGCCTTTAAAATAAATGTTGTATCTACCATCCCGTACCCTGTCCTAAAAACCTCCTTGTTTTTCATGTATTATACTATTTTTATTTAACCATTTAGAAAGCCTGGTTTCTAATATTTTCTCCATTACCTTACCTAAAGCAGGGATAAGGGCTATTAAACGATAATTCTTGTGCAACTTGGGGTTTCCTCTCCTAAAAAGTGGCATAAGCAATGATCTCTTCCAATCATTTGGCCATTGTCCTAAAGTTAACACCTTATTACAAAGAAAACAATTATCGATATAAAAATTGAAACAAAATTCTTAAATAACGTTTTGGTACACCGTCAGCACCTGCAGCCGATCCTCCTTTTCAATTCTTAAATATAAACCTAATCTCATCATTACTCACTTCCCCTACTAAATCATAGTAATTTTCCTTCATAGGATGAACAACCATTTCTGGGGTGTGTGCTACTTCTTGTATTTCTATACAATCACCTTCCAAGCCTTCTAGGTAATTAAATAAAAAAAACAAGTTTTCTAAACTGAAAGTAAGGAGCGACATTAAAACTTAAAACGAACAGAAATTATTCCTTATATGAAAGGGGCTGTCCCCTCCTCAATACCTCGCTCTTCGCCATAAAGTTTGACTCTTTCTAACAAAATTATTTTTAAAAAAAATAAAAAACAATTTAGTAAAGATCGAAGCGTGGTGGAGGGACACGCCCCTGTAAGATAAAGACTAATTTCTTGTCGGTTTAATTGTTAATGTCACTCCTTACTTTCAGTTTAAAAAACTTGTTTTTTTATTTAATTTCTGATCGTTTTTTAGTTAATGCAGCTTTTATTTGTATAAAAATTTTACTTTTCTTTTGCTAAATGGATGTATTTACAAATTAACTTACGTAACTAACTTCTATATTCGTATATTTTTCTTCTTGCAAAAAATACAAAGTTGCAGATTTTTGAAGATATGAGATTGAAACCTATGTAATAGGGTTTTCTTATACTCTGAATCTGACGGTGTGATTTTCATAAAAATTCTTTCACTTGTAGGGGATGTTTCCCCCCTCTTTAAGAAATCGAGTAAATTTTCTCAGGCTCGTAGCCTTTGATGAGTAATACTAAACTTAATAAATTTTATATATTTAGGATCAGCATTATAAACACATTCTTTTGATACATTTATTGACATCAAAATTTCGTTTTTAAAAGTTTCGATTACTATTGAGCCGTATCGCTTGTTTTTTTATTGTTTTTTTTATTACGTATATGTTATTACTGATATGAAGGGGTTCTCCCCTTAGTCAATACCACGCTCTTTACGTTAAAAGTTTAAAAAATTTTTGATTCAGAAACCCCTGAATCACAAAGGCCGTTTAATTAGAATAGATATCTCTTTTGAAAGCACTAAAAAAAACTGTAGCGTAAAGAGCAAGGTACTGACTTGGGGGAGAGCCCCCTCACATACGTTATAATTTCTGTTCGTTTTAAGTTTTAATATTCCTTCTTACATTTCAGTTGAAAAAACTTGTATTTTTTATTTAATTTCTGATCGTTTTTTAAATAATGCTCGGAAATCCGGCACCCCCTTCATAGAAATGTCCTTTACCCCAAAGAATCATCCTCCACGGAAATATTCTCCAGAGTAACCCCCTCCTCTAACCCCCCCCCCCCTCCAGAAAAAATCCTTCCTGAAAATGGTTGTATACTTCCCAATACCCAATAAATAATGCTGGCAAGTCCGGCGCCCCGTTCATGGAAATTTCCCTTCCCCCATGAAAACTTCCATCATGAACAGATCCTCCAACATAACCACTGACCCAACCTTACCAACCACTACCAGAAAAAAAAACTCCAGAAAAATTATTTTTACATCCCCATAAACCAAAAAAAATTTTAAAATTGGGTAAAGTTAAAAAAATTTATCCCTCCCTCTGGGAACTTCGGGGGATTAAGTCATCCTAAATGACATATTTATCATATTTTTGACCATGCTGAACAAAATGGCTATCTTAAAATTTTGATCGGGTGACTTTGCGAAAAAAATAAGCGTGGGAGGGCGCCTAGTTGCCCTCCAAATTTTTTTGTCACTTATAAAGGGCACTAGAACTTTTAATTTCCGTTCCAATGAGCTCTCCCACGATATTCTAGTACCACTGGGTCGATACGATCACCCCTGGGGAAAAAAAAACAAAAAAAACAAACAAACAAACAAGCAAATACACACTCATCC
Source organism: Artemia sp. Qi Xiang Cuo (assembly GCF_049724085.1). Classification (NCBI taxonomy): domain Eukaryota; kingdom Metazoa; phylum Arthropoda; class Branchiopoda; order Anostraca; family Artemiidae; genus Artemia; species Artemia sp. Qi Xiang Cuo. Next base: position 80,960,337 of record NC_142799.1, on the reverse strand, counting down.
GTGATCTTTCTTCTGGCAAAAAATGTAAAATTCCACATTTTTGTAGATAGGAGCTTGAAACCTCTACAGTAGGGTTCTCTGATGCGCTGAATATGATGGTGTGATTTTCATTAAGGTTCTATAACTTTTAGGGGTCTTTCTCCCTTTTTTGAAAATCAGCCAAATTTTCTCAGGCGCGTAACTTTTGATGGGTAGCACTAAACTTGATGAAAATTATATATTTGAAATCAGCATTGAAATCTGATTCTTTTGATATATCTATTGGTATCAATAACCCGTTTTCTAGAGTTTCGGTTACCATTGAGCCGGGTCGCTCCTTACTTACAGTTCGTTACCACGAACTGTTTGATCAGGCGATGAATTTGTGTCTGGAGCAACCAGGGTATTTCGTTTTGCTTTCCCACTATCATTCCTTATATAACCCCAAAACTTCTTAAAATCCTTATATCCAGAATACTCTGCAATATCCAGTTTCTTCTTATTCTCAAACTCGTTTTATTCCATTTTATTAACCTTCTATAATTTCTTTTTTTATCTTTATATTCGGCTAATCTTCAACTTTGATCGTCAGCACTATCACATTCTTTTAAACAACTCAATAAATATCTCAGCTTTTCTTTCATTAACTTACATTCCAAATCAAAATATTGCTCATTTTTTCTGTCTTTTTTGGTCAGTTTACACGATTCTGCACAACTGCAAATAATTTCATTTAACTCCATAATTATACCATGTATATCTTTTCCATCTTCTTCTAACGCTTTCAACTTATTTGTTACATGCAACTTCATAAGCTCCCTTTTAAATGTTTCAAAATCACTTAAAACCATATCTGTTAAACCATATCTAATTCGTTAAACCATATCTAATTCATATTCCTAAGCCAACTGATCTAAGCTCCACATTATATCATGGTTGCAGCGGCAGCTGCAACCTAGTAAAGAGCGAACCACAGCCCATAGTAATCAAAAGTTGAAAAACTCGTGATGAAAAAACTGTCTAGTGAGAACAAATTGCCATTTGACACTAAATCAGAAATGTTAATTATTGTTTCGGTTAATCTTAGAAGTAAAAGTTTATTGGGGAAATACATTTGTGATGATTTCGAAACGGAGCCTGAAACCCCTTGAAAATAGCGTCAGATCGAAATAAAAAGTGCATCATTGGAATCAGCATGGTCGAAAACCTTTTGTAGGATAATTGCAGTCCCCCACCTTGAACACCAAGGAAAATGACTTTTTTGCATGGGTAGCACTGATCTGTCTCCCTTTTTTTTTCTTTTTTTTCCAGGGCTAGCGGTTTACCAGAACATCATAGAGAGATGCTTAATGGCGCATTAGAAAGTTGTTTCTTACATCTGCGTGCCTTTTGTAAATTTCACTATCTGCATGTGCCATATGGAACAAAATGGCACATTTTGTGCCATTTCTCAAGGGGAGGCTAGCGGGCTACAAAAACATCGTATACAGATGTTTAATAGCTGACATTAAAGCTATGTCTCATATCTACGTTTTATTTATAAATTCCACCACCTGCAACTCCCAAATGGTACTATAAATGGCACTATTGATCCCATGTCTTAAGTGGGGAAGCTAGGGGCTAGTGAGTTGCCAGAACTTCTTAGACATATGTTTAATGGTTGATTTGAAAGCTATTGCTCATTTCTACGTGATTTTAATCAGTTTTGCCATCCGTAAGTGCCAAATAGCAAAAAAATGGCACCTTTTGTGCCATTTCTTATGTTGAAAAGCTTCGAAGTATAAAACAGTACGATTGTAATAATTATGGTCCAAAACCCTTAAATGGAGATTTACAAGGGACCCTCACCATATGCTCCCCCTCCCAGCCCCCTTAGTGAGTCTCATTAGTCCGTTGGAAGAATTCACTATGAACTCTTTAAAATTTAGGAATGGTAACTATTATTTTGGTTCGTCTTAGAAGTAAAAGTTTATTGCGAAAAGAAATTTATGGTGATTTCGAAAAAGAGCCTGAAACCCCTTGAAAATTGCGTCAAATCGAAATAAAAAGTGAACCATTGGAATCAGCAAGGTTGAAAACATTTGTACGAAAATTACAGTCCCCCACCTTGAACACCAAGGAAAATGACTTTTTTGCATGGGTAGCACTCATCTGTCTCTCTTTTTTTTTCCTTTTTTTTCCAGGGCTATCAGTTTTCCAGAACATCATAGAGAGGTGTTTAATGGCTCATTAGAAAGCTGTTTATCACATCTACATGCTTTCAAAGGCGGTATATTTGCATAAACGCTAATCTGGAATATTTTAGGAACTGTAGTGAATCCATATTTTGTGTTTCTTTTTTAATAGTTAGCTTGCTGTATCATTTATTCAATTGAATCATGAATCTACACGCTACATCTTGAAAAATCACTAGATTTAGGTAAAAATCACTAGTTTTATAACAAAAATCACTAGCTAGAAAAAAATCACCAGGCAACTGAAAAAATCACTAGAAATAGTGATAAATCACTAGGTGCGGCAAGCCTGCTACTCCTGTACACTCCCTTCATTAGAATTTTAGTGATTTCTCATTATATTCAATGTTTTGAATGATATTTTGTTTGAAATTTTATTTCTTGAAAGAGAGAAGGGATAATTCTTTATGGCATCAGTGGCTGCCTTAGTAAATATGATTAAATATTTGAATAGAACAAGCTATCAATATAAATATTTTCCATTCACAACCTGAGGAAAATAATAACAGACTTACATTTTTTGTTGAAAATCAGTCGTTGAATCCATGGAATTAATTTTTTCTTCAATTTATGCACTTAGTGAACAGGAGCTAGTTCAAACCATGAATGATGAATTATTGAAAATTTGATGTTTTTTTGTAGCATATAAAATTATACATTCTAGGAGGTATTTTCAGTGCTAATTGTTAAACATCTAATTGCCAACTACTTTGTCTATATTCAATAGGGAGTGTTTAATAAACCAACTATTTATGTTTCCCTATGCTTTTAGGATTATACAAAACTATCGCTTTACCGAAAACACAAAAGTCGAGTATAAAAAACAGGATTATTGACTTAAGAGTCAAAAATGAGTATCTATCCTGACCACACTAAACGAATCTATAAAGCTTTTCATAGTCTAACACGAGTTTCGACATTAGTAACTTTCAGTATACAATTAAAATTATCTTAAAAACATAAGCGTAAAACTAAATATTTTTTAATAACCGTGAAGTAATTAAACAGCAAACAGAAATATTTGATTGATTTATCAAGCAGAATTTTGCTCTCACCAGCTGTACTACCAATAGTGGGCAATAAGTAGGGATGGGTAAGAAGGTCCGGTACGAACATAATTTGTGCATGTTTTTATGGTTTTTCTCACTGAGGATGTTTTTTCATGGTTTTTCTCACTTTGATGTTTGTTCATGGTTTTTCTCACTTTGATGGATGTAGACATAAGTCCAATAACAATTGCTGGATGTTTCTTGGATGGCTATGAGTGTTGGTCAATTTATTTGTTGTTTTCTTGGATGTCAACATAAGTCCAACAACAACTTGGATGTAGACATCTGGTTATTGGAAGTCAACAACAATTGCTGGATGTTTCTTGGATGTCAACATCCGGTTGGAATACTATGATAACAAGGTGACATCATCAGATAAGGATATTTCAATATTGGAATATTCTTATTAGAGAGTTGAAAATAAAGACAGGAAAAGATAGATGATTGACACAATTTCTCCATGAGACAAGATAAATTTGAAAGCAGAAACGAAAATGGTAAACCATCTGAGGGAATGCTAACTCCTATTATGAGATACATATTATTTTTTGTTAGGGCGATTCTCGACTGTGTTCGGTATAATACGCAACTATCATTTGAATAGTGTTATAAGGTCCCCTACCCCAACCCAAAAGGGTGCCAAAGGGCCCCCAGGCCCCCAAAGGCCCCCGGGCCCCCAAAGAGCCCCCTCCCCCGGGGCCCAAAAAGAACCCCCTCCCCTTCCCCCTTCCTCTCCTTCCAACCCCCTCCTCCCCCTTCCCTCCCCTCTCCCCATTTTTTATTACTTTTTTGGATTTTTTTTAATATAGTATTTTTTCAACTTTTTTTTACATCTCGTTGTGGTATACCATGTCACTGTTACATTCTTTTGACGTTTCAAAGTTCATTTTGGATCTTTTTGATTGAAATGCAAGAGAATATTTCAGTACTGTTTTGTCGTGGTTTACGTTGTCACTGCTACATTCTCTTGATGTTTCAATGTTCATTTTGGATATTAATCGTTGAAATGCAAGAGTTGGAAATGCACTGTTACAAGAGAATGTAACTGTGACATGGTAAACCACGACAAAACACTTCTGAAATATTCCAACTCTTGCATTTCAACGAAAAAAAAATCCAAAATGAACTTTGAAACTTCAAGAGAATGTAACAGTGGCAAGGTAAACCACGACAAAACACTACTGAAATATTCCAACTCTTGCATTTCAACGAAAAGGATCCAAAATGAACTTTGAAACACCAAGAGAATGTTACAGTGACAAGGTAAAGCATGAGAAAACACTACTGAAATAATTCAACTCTTGCATTTCAACGAAAAAGATTCAAATGAACTTTGAAACGTCAAGAGAATATACCGCTGACATGGTAAACAACGAAAAAACACTACTGAAATATTCCAACTCTTGCATTTCAACGAAAAAGATCTAAAATGAACTTCGAAACATCAAGAGAATGTAACAGTGAGAAGGTAAACCATGACAAAACACTACTGAAATATTCCAACTCTTGCATTTCAACGAAAACGATCCAAAATGAACTTTGAAACGTCAAGAGAATCTAACAGTGACAAGGTAAACCACTACAAAACACTACTGAAATAATCCAACTCTTGTATTTCAATGAAAAAATCCAAAATGAATTTTGAAACATCAAGAGAATGTAACACTGACAAGGTAAATCATGAGAAAACACTACTGAAATATTCCAACTCTTGCGTTTCAAAAAAAAAATCCAAAAGGAACTTTCAAACATCAAAAGAATGTAACAGTGAGAAGGTAAACCACGACAAAACACTACTGAAATATTCCAACTCTTGCATTTGAACAAAAATGATCCAAAATGAACTTTGAAACGTCAAGAGAATGTAACAGTGACAAGGTAAACCACTACAAAACACTAGTGAAATAATCCGACTCTTGCATTTCAATGAAAAAGATCTACAATGAACTTTGAAACGTCAAGAGAATGTAACAGTGACATGGTAAACCACGAGAAAACACTATTGAAATATTCCAACTCTTGCGTTTCAACGAAAAAAATCCAAAATGAATATTTGAAACATCAAGAGAATGTAACAGTGAGATGGTAAACCACGACAAAACACTACTGAAATAATTCAACTCTTGCATTTCAACGAAAAAGATGCAAAATGAACTTGGAAACATCAAGAGAATGCTACAGTGACAAGGTAAACCATGAGAAAACACTAATGAAATGTTCCAACTCTTGCTTTTCAACAAAAAGATCCAAAATGAACTTTTTGGATCCAAAAGATCCAAAACGTCAAGAGAATGTAACAGTGACATGGTAAACCACGACAAAACGCTACTGAAATATTCCAACTCTTGCATTTCAACGAAAAGGATCCAAAATGAACTTTGAAACATCAAGAGAATGTTACAGTGACAAGGTAAACCATGAGAAAACACTTCTGAAATAATTCAACTCTTGCGTTTCAACGAAAAAGATTCAAATGAACTTTGAAACGTCAAGGGAATATAACAGTGATATGGTAAACCACGACAAAACACTACTGAAATATTCCAACTTTTTCATTTCAACGAAAAAAAATCCAAAATGAACTTTGAAACGTCAAGAGAATGTAACAGTGTCAAGGTAAACCACGACAAAACACTACTGAAATATTACAACTCTTGCATTTCAACGAAGAAGATCTAAAATGAACTTTGAAAAATCAAGAGAATGTAACAGTGAGACGGTAAACCACGACAAAACACTACTGAAATTTTCCAACTCTTGCAGTTCAACAAAAATGATCCAAAATGAACTTTGAAACGTCAAGAGAATGTAACAGTGACAAGGTAGATCACTACAAAACACAACTGGAATAACTAACTCTTGCATTTCAATGAAAAAAATCCAAAATGAACTTTGAAACATCAAAAGAATGTAACAGTGACAAGGTAAACCATGAGAAAACGCTACTGAAATAATCCAACTCTTGCATATCAACAAAAAATATCCAAAATAAACTTTGAAACATCAATACAATGTAACAGTGACATTGTAAACCACGAGAAAACACTACTGAAATAATCTAACTCTTGCATTTCAACGAAAAGTATACAAAATGAACTTTGAAACATCAAGATAATGTAACAATGACAAGGAGACCCAAGACAAAACAGTACTGAAATATTCCAACTCTTGCATTTCAACAAAAAAGATCCAAAATGAACTTTGAAATATCAAGAGAACGTAACAGTGTCATAGTAAGCCACGACAAAACACTACTGAAATAATCCAACTCTTTTTTTTCAAGGAAAAAAATCCAAAATGAACTTTGAAACATCAAGAGAATGTAATAGTGACAAGGTAAACCACGACAAAACACTATTGAAATATTCCATCTCTCGCATTAAAAAAAAATCCAAAATGAACTTTGAAAAATCAAGAGAATGTAACAGTGACATGGTAAACCACGACTAAACACTACTGAAATAATCCAACTCTTGCATTTCAACGAAAAAGATCCAAAATGAACTTTGAAACATCAAGAAAATGTAACAGTGACATGATAATCTTGCATTTCAAGGAAAAAGATCCAAAATGAACTTCGAAACATCAAGAGAATGTAACAGTGACATGATAAACCACGACAAAACACTACTGAAATATTCAAACTCTTGCATTTCAACAAAAAAAAAATCCAAAATGAACTTTGAAACGTCAAGAGAATGTAACAGTGTCAAGGTAAACCACGACAAAACACTACTGAAATATTCCATCTCTTGCATTTCAACGAAAAAGATTTAAAATGAACTTTGAAACATCAAGAGAATGTAACAGTGTGAAGGTTAACCACGACAAAACACTACTGAAATATTCCAACTCTTGCATTTCAACAAAAATGATCCAAAATGAACTTTGAAACATCAAGAGAATGTAACAGTGACAAGGTAAACCACTACAAAACACAACTGAAATAATCCAACTCTTGCACTTCAATGGAAAAAAAATCCAAAATGAACTTTGAAACATCAAGAGAATGTAACAGTGACAAGGTAAAGCATGAGAAAACACTACTGAAATAATCCAACTCTTGCATTTCAACGAAAAAGATCCAAAATGACCTTTGAAACATCAAGAGAATGTAACAATGACAAGGTAAACCACGACAAATCATTACTGAAATGATCCAACTCTTGCATTTCAACGAAACAGATTCAAAATGAAATTTGACACATCAATAGAATGTAATAGTGGCATGGTTAACCCCGGAAAATCACTACTGAAATAATCCAACTCTTGCATGTCAATGAAAAAGGTTCAAAATGAACTTTGAAACATCAAGAGAATGTAACAGTGACAAGATAAACCATGACAAAACACTATTGAAATATTCAAACTCTTACAATTCAACGAAAAATCCAAAATGAAATTTGAAACATCAAGAGAATGTAACAGTGACAAGGTAAATCACGAAAAAACACTACTGAAATATTCCAACTCCTACATTTAAATGAAAAAATCCAAAATGAACTTTGAAACATCAAGAGAATGTAACAGTGACAAGGTAAATCATGAGAAAACACTACTGAAATATTCCAACTCTTGCGTTTCAAAAAAAAATCCAAAAGGAACTTTCAAACATCAAAAGAATGTAACAGTGAGAAGGTAAACCACGACAAAACACTACTGAAATATTCCAACTCTTGCATTTGAACAAAAATGATCCAAAATGAACTTTGAAACGTCAAGAGAATGTAACAGTGACAAGGTAAACCACTACAAAACACTAGTGAAGTAATCCGACTCTTGCATTTCAATGAAAAAGATCCAAAATAAACTTTGAAACATCAAGAGAATGTAACAGTGACATGGTAAACCACGAGAAAACACTATTGAAATATTCCAACTCTTGCGTTTCAACGAAAAAATCCAAAATGAATATTTGAAACATCAAGAGAATGTAACAGTGACATGGTAAACCACGACAAAACACTACTGAAATAATTCAACTCTTGCATTTCAACGAAAAAGATGCAAAATGAACTTGGAAACATCAAGAGAATGCTACAGTGACAAGGTAAACCATGAGAAAACACTAATGAAATGTTCCAACTCTTGCTTTTCAACAAAAAGATCCAAAATGAACTTTTTGGATCCAAAAGATCCAAAACGTCAAGAGAATGTAACAGTGACATGGTAAACCACGACAAAACGCTACTGAAATATTCCAACTCTTGCATTTCAACGAAAAGGATCCAAAATGAACTTTGAAACATCAAGAGAATGTTACAGTGACAAGGTAAACCATGAGAAAACACTTCTGAAATAATTCAACTCTTGCGTTTCAACGAAAAAGATTCAAATGAACTTTGAAACGTCAAGGGAATATAACAGTGATATGGTAAACCACGACAAAACACTACTGAAATATTCCAACTCTTGCATTTCAACAAAAAAAAATCCAAAATGAACTTTGAAACGTCAAGAGAATGTAACAGTGTCAAGGTAAACCACGACGAAACACTACTGAAATATTACAACTCTTGCATTTCAACGGAGAAGATTCAAAATGAACTTTGAAACATCAAGAGATTGTAACAGTGAGAAGGTAAACCACGACAAAACACTACTGAAATTTTCCAACTCTTGCATTTCAACGAAAATGATCCAAAATGAACTTTGAAACGTCAAGAGAATGTAACAGTGACAAGGTAAACCACTACAAAACACTAGTGAAGTAATCCGACTCTTGCATTTCAATGAAAAAGATCCAAAATAAACTTTGAAACATCAAGAGAATGTAACAGTGACAAGGTAAAGCATGAGAAAACACTACTGAAATAATCCAACTCTTGCATTTCAACGAAAAAGATCCAAAATGAACTTTGAAACATCATTAGAATGTAACAGTGACATGGTAAACCACGACGAAACACTACTGAAATAATCCAAATCTTGCATTTCAACGAAAAAGATCCAAAATGAACTTTGAAACATCAAGAGAATGTGACAGTGACAAGGAAAACCAAGACAAAACAGTACTGAAATATTCCAACTATTGCATTTCAACGAAAAAGATCCAAAATGAACTTTGAAACATCAAGAGAACGTAACAGTGGCATGGTAAACCACGACGAAACACTACTGAAATAATCCAGCTCTTGTGTTTCAACGAAAAGATCCAAAATGAACTTTGAAACATCAAGAGAATGTAACAGTGACATGATAAACCACGACAAAACACTACTGAAATATTCCAACTCTCACATTTCAAAAAAAATCCAAAATGAACTTTGAAACATCAAGAGAATGTAACAGTGACATGGTAAACCACGACAAAACACTAATGAAATAATCCAACTCTTGCATTTCAACGAAAAAGATCCAAAATGAACTTTGAAACATCAAGAAAATGTAACAGTGACATGATAATCTTGCATTTCAAGGAAAAGATCCAAAATGAACTTCGAAACATCAAGAGAATGTAACAGTGACATGATAAACCACCACAAAACACTACTGAAATATTCCAACTCTTGCATTTAAACAAAAAAAAATCCAAAATGAACTTTGAAACGTCAAGAGAATGTAACAGTGTCAAGGTAAACCACGACAAAACACTATTGAAATATTCCAACTCTTACATTTCAACGAAAAACATTTAAAATGAACTTTGAAACATCAAGAGAATGTAACAGTGACAAGGTAAATCACGACAAAACCCTACTGAAATATTCCAACTCTTGCATTTCAACAAAAATGATCCAAAATGAACTTTGAAACGTCAAGAGAATGTAACAGTGACAAGGTAAACCACTACAAAACACAACTGAAATATTCCAACTCTTGCATTTCAATGGAAAAAAAATCCAAAATGAACTTTGAAACATCAAGAGAATGTAACAGTGACAAGTTAAAGCATGAGAAAACACTACTGAAATAATCCAACTCTTGCATTTCAACGAAAAAGATCCAAAATGACCTTTGAAACATCAAGAGAATGTAACAATGACAAGGTAAACCACTACAAAACACAACTGAAATAATCCAACTCTTGCATTTCAATGAAAAAAATCCAAAATGAAATTTGAAACATCAATAGAATGTAATAGTGACATGGTTAACCACGACAAAACACTACTGAAATAATCCAACTCTTGCATTTCAATGAAAAAGATCCAAAATGAACTTTGAAACATCAAGAGAATGTAACAGTGACAAGGTAAACCATGACGAAACACTACTAAAATAATCCCACTCTTACATTTCAACGACAAAAATTCAAAACGAACTTTGAAACATCCAGAGAATGTAACAGTGACAAGGCAAACCACGAGAAAACACTACTGAAATATTCCAACTCTTACATTTCAACGAAAAAGATCCAAAACGAACTTTGAAACGTCAAGAGAATGTAACAGTGACAAGGTAAACCACGACGAAAACACTACTGAAATAATCCAACTCTTGCATTTCAACGAAAAAGATCCAAAATGAACTTTGAAACATCATGAGAATGTAACAGTGACAAGGTAAACCACGACGAAAACACTACTGAAATAATCCAACTCTTGCATTTCAACGAAAAAGATCCAAAATGAACTTTGAAACATCAAGAGAATGTGACAGTGACAAGGAAAACCAAGACAAAACAGTACTGAAATATTCCAACTATTGCATTTCAACGAAAAAGATCCAAAATGAACTTTGAAACATCAAGAGAACGTAACAGTGGCATGGTAAACCACGACGAAACACTACTGAAATAATCCAAATCTTGAATTTCAACGAAAAAGATCCAAAATGAACTTTGAAACATCAAGAGAATGTAACAGTGACATGATAAACCACGACAAACACTACTGAAATAATCTAACTCTTGCATTTCAAAGAAAAAGATCCAAAATGAACCTTGAAACATCAAGAGAATGTAACAGTGACAAGATAAACCACGACAAAACCTTACTGAAATATTCCAACTCTTGCATTTCAATGAAAAAAAATCCAAAATGAACTTTGAAGCATCAATAGAATGTAACAGTGTCAAGGTAAACCAAGACAAACCGCTAATGAAATATTCCAACTCTCACATGTCAACGAAAAAGATCTAAAATGAACTTTGAAACATCAAGAGAATGTAATAGTGACAAGGTAAACCACCACAAAACACTACTGAAATATTCCAACACTTGCATTTCAACGAAAAAGATGCAAAATGAACTTTGAAACGTCAAGAGAATGTAACAGTGACAAGGTAAACCACGCCAAAACACTACTGAAACAATCCAACTCTTGCATTTCAAAGTATAAGATCCAAAATGAACTTTGAAACATCAAGAGAGTGTAACAGTGACATGGTAAACCACGACAAAACACTACTGAAATAATCCAACTCTTGCATTTCAACGAAAAAGATCCAAAATGAAGTTTGCAACAAAATAGAATGTAACAGTGACATGGTAAAACACGACAAAACACTACTGAAAGTATAAAACTCTTGCATTTCAATGAAAAAGATTCAAAATGAACTTCGAAACATCAAAAGAATGTAACAGTGACAAGGTAAACCATGAAAAAACACTACTGAAATATTCCAACTCTTGCATTTCAAAAAAAAATCCAAAATGAACTTCGAAACATCAAGAGAATGTAACAGTGACATGTAAAACACGACAAAACACTACTGAAATAATCCAACTCTTGCATTTCAACGAAAAAGATCCAAAACGAACTTTGAAACATCAAGAGAATGTAACAGTGACAAGGTAAACCACGACAAAACACTACTGAAATATTCCAACTCTTGCATTTCAACTAAAAAGATCCGAAACGAACTTTGAAACATCAAGAGAATGTAACAGTGAATGGTAAACCACGACAAAAACCTACTGAAATAATTCAACTCTTGCATTTCAATGAAAAAGATCCAAAATGAACTTTGAAAAATCTTCAGAATGTAACAGTGACAAGGTAAACCACGAGAAAACACTACTGAAATATTCCAATTCATGCATTTAAACGAAAAAGATCCAAAATGAACTTTGAAATATCAAGAGAATGTAACAGTGACACGGTAAACCAAGAGAAAACACTACTGAAATATTCCAACTCTTGCATTTCAATTAAAACGATCCAAAATGAATTTTGAAACATCAAGAGATTGTAACAGTGGCAAGGTAAACCACGACGAAACACTACTGAAATAATCCAACTCTTGCACTTAAATTAAAAATATCCAAAATGAATTTCCAAGCATCAAGAGATTGTAAGAGTGCCAAGGTAAACCATGACAAAACAGTACTGAAATATTCCAACTCTTACATTTCAACGAAAAAGATCTAAAATGAACTTCGAAACATCAAGACAACGTAACAGTGGCATGGTAAACCATGACGAACCACTACTGAAATAATCCAACTCTTGAATTTCAACGAAAAATATCAAAAATGAACTTTGAAACATCAATAGAATGTAACAGTGTCAATGTAAACCACGACAAACCGCTACTGAAACATTCCAACTCTCACATTTCAAAGAAAAAGATCTAAAATGAACTTTGAAACATCAAGAGAATGTAATAGTGACAAGGTAAACCACGACAAAACACTACTGAAATATTCCAACTCTTGCATTTCAACGAAAAAGATGCAAAATGAACTTTGAAACGTCAAGAGAATGTAACAATGACAAGGTAAACCACGACAAAATACTACAGAAATAATCCAACTCTTGCATTTCAAAGAAAAAGATCTAAAATCAACTTTGAAACATCAAGAGAGTGTAACAGTGACATAGAAAACCACGACGAAAGAATACTGAAATAATCCAACTCTTGCATTTCAAAGAAAAAGATCCAAAATGAACTTTGAAACAACAATAGAATTTAACAGTGAAATGGTAAACCACGACAAAACACTACTGAAATAATCCAACTCTGGCATTTCAATGAAAAAGATCCAAAATGAACTTTGAAACATCAAGAGAATGTAACAATGACAAGGAAAACTTTCATAAAACAATACATTAATATTCAAACTCTTGCATTTCAAAAAAAAAAAATTCAAAATGAACCGTAAAACATCAAGAAAATGTTACAGTAATATGTTAGATACGATAAAACACTACTGAAAAAATCCAACTCTTGCATTTCTACGAAAAAGATCAAAAATGAACTTTGAAACATCAAGAGAATGTAACAGTGGCAAGGTAAACCATGAGAAAACACTACTGAAATAATCCAACTCTTGTATTTCAACGAAGAAGATCCAAAATGAACTTTGAAACATCGAGAGAATGTAACAGTAACATGGTAATCCACGACAAAACACTACTGAAATAATTCAACTCTCGCATTTCAATGAAAAAGATCCAAAATGAACTTTGAAACATTTTCAGAATGTAACAGTGACAAGGTAAACCACGAGAAAACACTACAGAAATATTACAACTCTTGCGTTTCAACGAAAGAAATCCAAAATGAACTTTGAAAAATCAAGAGAATGTAACAGTGACATGGTAAACCACGACAAAACACTACTGAAACATTCCAACTCTTGCATTTCAATGTAAACGATCCAAAATGAACTTTGAAACATCAAGAGAATGTAACAGTGGCATGGTAAACCACGACGAAACACTACTGAAAAAATCCAACTCTTGCATTTCAACGAAAAATATCCAAAATGAACTTTGAAACATCAAGAGAATGTAACAGTGACACGGTAAACCACGATGAAACAAAACTGAAATATTCCAACTCTTGCATTTCAATGAAAAAGATCCAAAATGAACTTTGAAACGTCAAGAGAATGTAACAGTGACATGGTATACCGCAACGGGATGTAAAAAAAAAGTTGAAAAAATACTATATTAAAAAAAATTCAAAAAAAGGAATAAAAAAATGGGGGGGGGGGAGGAGAGGGGGAGGAGGGGAGGGGAGGGGTAGGAAGGGGAGGGGAGGAGGAAGGTTGTGGGAGACGGAGGGGGCCCTTTGGGGGCCCTGAGGGGAGGGAGCCCTTTGGGGGCTTGGGGGGAGGGGGCCCTTTGGCGGCCCGGGGGGAGGGGGCCCTTTGGGGGCCCAGGGGGCTTTGGGGTTTCGGTGGGCCTTTGGGGGCCAGGGGGGACCTTTGGTGTTGGGATAGGGGACCTTATAACACTATTCAAATGATAGTTGTGTATTATACCGAACAAAGTCGAGAACTGCCCTAATAAAAAAAATATGTATCTCTTAATAGGAGTTAGCATTCCCTCAGATGATTTACCATTTTCGTTTCTGCTTTCAAATTTATCTTGTCTATGGAGAAATTGTGTCAATCAGTTATCTTTTCCTGTCTGTATTTTCAACTCTCTAATAAGAATATTCCTATATTGAAATTTCCTTATCTGATGATGTCACCTTGTTATCATAGTATCCCAACCGGATGTTGACATCCAAGAAAAACCATCAAACAATCATCCAATAACAAGATGTCTACATCCACGTTGTTGTTGGACTTATGTTGACATTCAAGAAAACAACAAATAAATTGACCAACACTCATAACCATCCAAGAAACATCCAGCAATTGTTATTGGACTTATTTCTACATCCATCAAAGTGAGAAAAACCATTAAAAAAAAATCAAAGTGAGAAAAACCATGAAAAAACATCCTCAGTGAGAAAAACCATAAAAACATGCATAAATTATGTTCGTACCGGACCTTCTTACCCATCCCTACTGTAATATACAGTATTAAATTGTAAGAAATATGCTTTAGTATCATTTGAAATGAAGATCAAATAAGACATAATATGAACTCTGGAAAAACGATTATTTCCCTCTATACAAGTGTGAATTTCAAGCTATGATGCAAATTCTAAAGCTAGTCTATTGTCCTAATACTATCAGTATGGCCTTACATCGAACTTGTGTACAAATTAATCATGACATGTCCTTTTAAGAACCGAAACAAGAGCCAGTCATTGGACTGAGCCATTTTGTAGAAGTGACACCAAATTAAACGTAAAATAAAAAATAAAATCCTAAAATGGACTGTTGCTTTATCCTAAAAGGAATTGATAATATTTTGATTCTATAAAAAGTGTTCTTAATTGGTGTGCTTTTACTGTACCATAGTCCTATATTATTTTGTGTTTTCAGTATAGCGCTATTTTTGTATAATCCTAAAAGCATAGGGAAACATAATTAGTTGATTTATTTGCACTAGTTATATTAATATATATTAAACAGGCTGTGAAGTAATAATTTTTGTCCGTTTTAAGTTTCAACTTCGCTCTTTACTTCCCTCGGAAAAACTTTGTTTTTTTAAATTAATAAATTTCTAACTCGAGGACCACCGTCCTGAAACTGTCCAGTCTTCACCTCAAGATTAATAGCTCTATGATCGGAACCAACTAAATCTAGTACATCCATATCAATTGATAAAGGTGCAAATAGCGTATTAATCAGTGAATAATCTACAAACTTGGAGTTGGGCCCGAAAGGCAAGTAAAGTCGCTCCTACCCTTGTCGTTTCGAAACCTTCATTCGCAATCATCAGACCATTTTCCAGAGCGTTTTCCCAAACCTTTATTTTCCTTTTTTCATCCTTATTACTTCGTGATATTCTACAACAAACAGTGACCAAATCTCTTAAATCTGGGATTAATAAATCCGAAATCTCAACCTCAACACCGGTATAAGCATTAAAATCCCCCGTCAAAACGCACGTATTGGAGTGTAAGTACCGCTGGCACCACTTATTGGAGGTTTATTGTGCGGGGTCCCCACTTTTAAAGGCAAAAATGGCGCAAAGAGTTGATATGACACTTACTGGAGAGGGAAGGTCCCTCTTTGGCCCCAAATTAGTGGGATTTCCGCGGTTACTCCAAAGGTTCCGTATACTAACGTG
The DNA here is from genome assembly GCF_049724085.1 of Artemia sp. Qi Xiang Cuo. Lineage (NCBI taxonomy): Eukaryota > Metazoa > Arthropoda > Branchiopoda > Anostraca > Artemiidae > Artemia > Artemia sp. Qi Xiang Cuo. The sequence continues at coordinate 80,944,211 of NC_142799.1, read as the reverse complement.
ATCGGATGGTCTATGGCCAAATTCAAAGCCAAAGTTTACCGATAAGGTTTTCTAACCAACTCTTTTAGATTCGACCTAAGCTGAAAAATTAAAAGAGTACATAGAAAAATCTTACTGTATTAACAATCTCGCGGTATAAAAAGAACTGACTAAAAAAGGGCCTTTTCCTCCCAGCCCGCTAGCTGCAGCACGCGGTGGGGGTTACTAGGGTGGTAATGAATCTTTCCAGCCAATCCTTGGACTTACTAATCTGATGGCCGACCTCCCTAACTGTGCAATTTTTCCCTCGTGGTCTATTAAGCACATACGCAGTTAAGAGGACCCAAAATGGCGTCAAAAAAATAATAGGAAAATTAATATTTAATACTTAAGGAAGAAAAATAATTAAGCGGCCGAAAGAAATTAATCTGGGAGGGACATTTATCTAAAAAAACTGGGACCAAGGGTTCCAACACCTCACTCCTAAGATAAATGACCCACATCCCCGTTGGATTGGCTGGAAATTCAGAAACAAAATCAAATTAAAACAAACACTAAATTTCTTTTTCATCTTCCTCTGGTCTTCCAGGTCTTCCAGCTTTATCTCTTCCTTAGAGCTCCTTCCGTGCGAGGGTTTCTGCCTTGCCGATTAGTGTGGGGTACTATGAAGTTTTCCTCGTTTTTCAGTAGCTTCTCTTCCTCCTCTGTAGGAAATAGTTGCAGGATGTCATCCTCGGGACTCGTAGAAATTCATTGTGCACAGCACAATCAAAAACAAAAATTTTCTTGCTCTCACGAATTTACATTTGAGAGGAGCAGAGAATAAATTTCTGGCATATGTGATGATGCCAGCCATCGTGGAAAATTGGCTGCATTAGCCTTTTAATTTCAATCTGTGGAAACAACCCCAAACCTCGATAAAAAGTAAATTGCCCCTTGGAATAATTTCAAATAGTCTAAGGCCGAAAATACACAGGCCTGTGAAAACGATAAGGGTTCAGGAAAATGAAGTAAATATCTGAGCGAACCATGAATCGCTTTTTTCTGGTATCCCTCCCCTGGGATAATTAACTGAAGAATATACGTTGATGCTAATTGAAAATGAAATTTGGATACATCTCCCACTGAATACAATTTGCCGGAAATACTTGTCGACTCCCATGAAGAATAACAACTATGAATAGGGTTACTGGACAAAGGTTTGGGTGAAGTATGAAGTGACTGGGAGAGAGTATCCCCCATGGACTCCAGATCAGAAAGGCAAGATCTCGGTAAAGGGATCACAACTTGTCCGCCAGTTGTGCATTGAGGAAAATGGCTACCTTTTTCGACTTCCCGCAGGGGATCTTCCCCAAGGGATTCCTCCCCCTCATAAACGATCGAATAATCTTTTGACCTGATAATACTAATTTCAGATTCGTTTCCAAATTTTCCAATCGAACTCGACATTCAATATCTCCCAACTTTCCCCCAAACCGTTGTAGGTCATTCATCTCTATTTTGTAACCATCTTCTTTTATTCCCCATGGGTGTTTGCCCTCTTTTTCCCCCTTATTATCTATGTTTTTTAAGGCACAGCCTATCCAACATTTTTTTGTTTTTCGCCACAGCAGGCTGAATGTCCAAATGTCTCTTTTTTACACTCCTCTTTTCATCTCTACTTTTCTCAATTTTGTCATTCTCGCAAAATACTAAATCATCGTTAAATGTGATTTGGACTCCAGTGTCTACCTTCTTTGACTGCAAAACTTCATTGTAGGTCCGTTTAATATTTCTTTTCTCTCTTTTAGTCTTCTTTATTCTTACCGCAGAAACAAATATTTCATCATCAAATGGGAATTGAACTCTGACATTTGGTTTTTCATATTCTACTAAAATCTCTCGAACTTTCCGAGGAAAGCGCGTAAAATAAATTTCGTCTCATTTCTCTCTGGTACACTCAGCGTTTCATTTTGGCCTATACTTGTCAGCGTCTCATATTCATTAAAAGTGTTCTCAAGTTTTCTATTATTTGCAAGTTTTCCTGAAAAATCAATTTCGCGCGTCTTATTTTCAATATTATGTGGTCTTATTACTTCCGCATCCCATTTTTGTGGATTATTAACATTTTGAACACGCGTATCATGTATTTCGTTTTTCCGATAGGGTGGCACAGCCTTCCCATTTGTTTTATAGGCCGGTTCACCTTCCCGCCTTGTCAACGAAGTATCATGTTTTCCCGTAAAAGTGTTTAATGTCTGGTAATTTTCTTTTTCTCGCAATTGATTCTTAGACAAATTATTATGGCCATCTGACAGCCTAGAAGTTAGTTGTGATAAAATCTCACTTTCTGGAATTCCCCAGTGGGCTTCTATTAGACCTATGATGGTTCTTTTAAACTCTTGGTGATATCTTTCTTCTTTCTCTCTAGCTATTTTATCATTCTCTTTTTTTCGTTCTCTGGCTATTCTATCAGCTACTTCCTTTTTTTCTCTGGCTATCCTATCAGCCTCTTCCTTTTTTTCTCTGGCTATCCTATCAGCCTCTTCCTTTTTTTTCTCTGGTTAATCTTTCATTCTCTATGAAATTTCAAAGTCGTTGTGTCATATCTATTTTAGTGCTTTTTCGTGAGCTCCTGCTGAAAATTGAACTTCTACTACTCCTGCTACTTGGCCTACTTTGAATATCACTGTCTTTATATTCTCTTAATTCATTTTCTAAGTCTGCTCGTTCTCTATCCGTATTTTCTTTTGTTCGTAACTCCCCTTCATTTGGCAAAGCCTCTGAGGGGTTAGTTTGTTTTGTTTTTTCATATATCCTTCCTATGTTTTTTTCGTACCCCCTCATTTTACCGCGTATACTTCTTTCCGTTTATATTATCTCTTATTCAATCAGTCAATCTTGGTAAACTCAAAACTGTCACGCAAAAATTATGGTACGCAATTACTATTGTGAATTATCAGCTCCGTGTACTGAGATTCAACAATTTTTCAAATAACCGGAATTTCTAGACTTCATTAGGGAATAACAACTTCTTTTACAGCAAGCAGTTTTACGCGAGTGAATTATATCTCCGAAAAACGAATTAACAGGGGTTGGACGAGAAAATAATTAGAAAAACCACGCGAATATTCCACTAGTGAATTAGCTGGACTAAACTCAAACAGGGGAACTACCCTGTAAAACAAATCACGTATCCCTGCTAGATACTGGTATTCCAAATATAATCTCCTACTGGGCAGATTACTCAATAGGACAGGTGCTTCCCACCTTCCTTGTCTAATCTGCGCTCAAACTGACAAATTCTCCTAATTTGCCGTCCTCAGTACTCTTATAACCTTCGTCACTGAAGATTATCTCTAAGTCTGCTAATTCACTCAAATAATAACCCAACTTTCAACGTTTTCTTATCCGTCCTTAAACCCTGTAATATTTTTAAATACGGAGATTCTCCCACTGTAGACTCAACTCATTAATTTCACGTTATTCTTTTTTATTTTTGTCTAACAAGGCCCACAGCCCATTATAGACTTTCATAATTTTATTAATTAAATGCGTAATTTTGTCTTTTTATATGTCACCACAATAGGCTACTTTGTAGGCCAAATTAACCATTCTCGTCGAAAGCGTAGACTTCTTTTATTATCAGATTTACTGATAGAATCGTAACTCGCTGCCACCACTTATTGGTGTGTAAGTACCGCTGCCACCACTTATTGGAGGATTATTGTGCGGGGTCACCCCTTTTAAAGGCAAAAATGGTGCAAATAGTTGCTATGCCACTTACTGGAGGGGGAAGATCCCTCTTTGGCCCCAAATTAGTGGGATTTCCGCGGTTACTCCAACGGTTCCGTATACTAACGTGATCGGATTGTCTATGGCCACATTTAAAGCCAAAGTTTACCGATAATGTTTTCTAACCAACTCTTTTAGATTCGACCTAAGCTGAAAATTTAAAAGAGTACATAGAAAAATCTTACTGTATTAACAATCACGCGGTATAAAAAGAACTAACTAAAAAAGGGACTTTTCCTCCCAGCCCGCTAGCCGCAGCACGCGGCGGGGGTTACTAGGGTGGTAATGAATCTTTCCAGCCAATCCTTGGACTTGCTAATGTACTGGCCTACCTCCCTAACTGCGCAATTCTTTCCCTCGTGGTCTATTAAGCACGTACGCAGTTAAGAGGACCCAAAATGGCGTCAAAAAATAATAGGAAAATTAATGTTTATTACTTAAGGAAGGAAAATAATTAAGGGGCCGAAAGAAATAAATCTGGGAGGGACATTTATCTAAAAAAACTGGGACCAAGGGTTTCAACAGCATGATTTTCAAAGAGTTCGTGGTAACAAACTGTAAGTAGGGAGCGATCCGGCTCAATAGCAACCGAAACTCGAAAAAACGGAATTTTGAAACCAATAGATACATCAAAAAAATTTGATTTTAAAGCTAATTTCAAATATATAAGTTCCATCAAGTTTAGTTCTACCCATCAAAAGTTACGTGCCTGAGAAATTTGCCTGATTTTCGAAAAAAGGAGAAAACACCCTCTAAAAGCTATAGAACCTTAATGAAAATAACACCATCAGATTCAGCCTGTCAGAGAGCCCTACTGTAGAGGTTTCAAGCTCCTATGTGTAAAAATGTGGAATTTTGTATTTTTCGCCAAAAGAAAGATCACGGATGCGTGTTTTTTTGTTTTCCCAGGGGTGATCGTATCAACCTAGTGGTCCTAAAATATTGCATGAGGGCTTATTCGAATGGAAATTAAAAGTTCTAGTGCCCTTTTTAAGTGACAAAAAATGGAGAGCAGCTAGGCCCCCTCCCACACTCATTTTTATCCCAAAGTCACCCGATAAAAATTTTGAGATATCCATTTTGTTCAGCATGGTCGAAAATATAATAACTATGTCTTTTAGGATGAGTTAATCCCCCAAAGTCCCCGGAGGGAGGGCTGAAAGTTATTAACTTTACCCATTGTTCACATATAGTATTGGTTATTGGGAAGTATACAACCGTTTTCAAGGAGGATTTTTTCTGGTTGGGGGGGGGGGGCTGTGTGGGAGGATACTTCCATGGAGGAAGTTTTCATGGGGGAAGGGACATTGCTATGAAGGGGGCGCCGGATTTTCCAGCATCATTTAAAAAAAGATCAGAAACTAAATAAAAAAAAACAAGTTTTTCAGCTGAAAGTAAGGAGCAAAATCAAAACTTGGAACGAACAGAAAATATTACGTATATATTGGGTTAGCCCCCTAGTCAATACATCACTCTTTAAGCCAAAGATTTTTTAGTACTTTGATAAGAGCTATTTATTCTAATTAACGGCCTTTGTGATTACGGGGTCATTTTTAAAGAATTGGAACAAAATTCAAACTTTAGCGTAAAGAGCGAGGTATTGACTAGGGGGAGAACCCCTAATATACGCATTAAAAATATATGAATATAGAAGTTAAAAATTAAGTTTTTTTTTTAACTGTAAGTAAGGAGTGACATTAAAACTTTAAACGAACAGAAATTATTCGGTACATGAAAGGGGCTGTCCCCTCCTCAACGTCTCGCTCTTTACGCTAAAGCTTGATTCTTTCTCGCAACTCTATTTCTTTAAAACAATAAAAAACTTTAGCGTAAGCCTAAAGAGCGAGGCGTAGAGGAGGGGACAGCCCCTTTCTTATACGGAATAATTTCTGTTGTTTTAAGTTTTAATGTCACTCTTTACTTTCAGTTAATATAAGGCTTGACTCCTGAAAAGCAGAATTAGGTTGCCTGGGTTCCCTATTTAAGGTAATTTTTTTAGGGTTTTTGCTAAAAACTATGTTTTATTAAAAAAGAAAATGTCTGTTCATTGTAGTACATGCTAGAGAAAAAAGAAAACTAAGGTTTAGGCAAGGACAAGGCGGCATCAAGGATTTTTTTTGGGGGGAAGGAATTTTTTCGTGAGGGGGTTACGAAAAATTAAAGACGCAAGATAAAATTTGCTTATATCCATTTTTTTACGTTTTTACGAGCCGGATAAAATTTCGCGGGAGGGGATTAAAACCCCCTAACCCCCTTAGATACTGCCTTCGACACGGGAGGTGTATTGTTCTCTGGCTAGTCCCCTCTATCAAGTAAACTATAACTTTTGAGAAGTTTTAGACCAACCATTCCATTTACCATAACATTAACCTAAAATTAATTAAAAAAAATAATAAAAAAAGTTAATAAATATATATAAAAATGATAATATAAAAATATACATATAAAAATAATAAAATAAAAAAAATTAATAAGAAATTAATACCATAAAATTAATTACTTTGTTGTAAAGCAAAAAAAAAGAAACAATTGGCGTAAATAGCTTCAGAAGCTTTACCCCTTAAAAAAGTCCTTAAGTAAAGTTCGATAAGCGCTTTCGTTTCGGGGGAAGACGGTATAAATGCGAAAATAAACAGTTTTTTTCGTATCCCAGGGAGTGAATAAACAACCTTCCGGAAATGATCAATATTTATTTTTTTAACTGTTCCTTCTTGTCAAATAAGAAACTAAAAGCATTTAGTATTTGTTTTTTGCATTTTTGATAGGCAACACATATTGTTTTTGGTCGTAACAAATCAAGTACTGCCAGCATGAACTAATGCTAATGTGACAGTTGAAATCGAGTAGTTACTGCATGCTGAGCACCAGAAGACTCATTGTTCAATCATGTAGTAGATTAGTGCTCTACTAGTTAAAGAACTTGTCACTCGACAAGAATAACAGAAAAGACTATTGCGTATAGTCTTCGGCAAGGACTGGCGAAAAAATATGTTGCCCCCTTTCTCCAAGCTCATAATTACGAGACGCCCCCCATAAAAGAAAACTTTTCCTAAATGTTTCAACCTGATCCCCCAGCCGTGAAACGAAACAGGGTATACTTCCAAATCACGTAAAAAACTCTTAACGAAGCCTATTGACTCCATAACATCTATGTAATGATAAATTATCGCTTACATTTAGGTATATAAAAAAACTAGCATTCTCTTGTGAGAATCAGAAGCCTAACGATGCTTCAGGTCACCTTGTTATCTCTCTAGAGACACTAAAGGACCTGCTGTATAGCATCACTTACGGTATTTTCGTAGTGGCAATTGGCACTAGTTATAGATGCTTACCAGATTGTAAAAAGTAAGATCTCTTTCAGTCAAACTTAGATTGGCAGCTAAACCTAAGAGCATGGATGCTCACATTTTTACTCTCTAAATTATTATTCATAGTCCATACGGCGGCCAGTGTTTACACCTCCCCGGAAAATACCCCCCGGAAAGTACCCCTCCGCGGAAAATATCCCCCGGAAAATACCCCTTCGGAAAATGGCATCCCGTGGCATACACTCCCCCACGGAACCCCCCCCCCCCCCGCAGAAAATACTACCTGACAAATTCCTTCCCCCGGCAAATGCCCCGCCCCCTGTGAAAAATAAAGTTTTCCAAATTTGAGAATTTTATTTGTTTTTTTTCCCTAGGGGGAAGGGATTTTGGTACTTGTGTATTATACGCAATTCCCCCAGGTTTACGCTATGTAAAACTCGAGAACAAACCGGTTTCTTCGTTAGTTTCTTTCGGCTTAGCGTGAGACAAGACAAATACAAGTGACAGAATAGATTGAAAATATATTAGATAGGCTATCTATACACACCCAGGCTATTAAAAAGGCGTATCTGCAATATCTCAGGAGCAGCTTAGGGTATTTAGTTAGCACTTTTAAGGTGTACTGATTGAGGGTGTAACTAAGTGATAAAAAAACTATGTGCATCCATTTTGTCAAAGGTGCATCTGCAATATCTTATAAACAGCTAGTGATATTAAGTTGAAACTTTCAGGAAATGGCGAGGTGTATGTGGAATTAGATCAAAAGACACTATTTGTTGAAAGGTTGTCAGAAGCACGTAAATACAGCATCTCAGGAACAGCTTAAGGTATTAAGTTGGAACTTTCAGGGAAAGATGAGGGGGTGTTGAAATAAATCAAAGTATGCTATTTGTATCCAGGTTGTGAAAAGCACGCATCTGAAATATCTCAGGAACGGCTAAAGATATGAAGTCAAAAGCGTCAGGAAATTGTAATATATATTAAACTATTTCAAAACCACTAATTGCACCAAAGTTGTCAAAATGGTATATCTACGAATAAAGTAAAGATGTTGAGGCACCAGCTAAAGGTATTGAGTAGAAACTTTCAGGGATATTTGTTGGGTATGACAAAATAAATCAAAAGACAATATGCACATATGCGTTTTAAAATTCGTGAACCTGGAATATCTCAGAAATAGCCAGTTGTATCAAGCTGAAACTTAAAAGGGATTTTGAAGAAGATATTGCACTAATTCAAAAGATAGTATCTGCATCCAGGTTGTCCAAAAGACGTATATGTAATATCTTAAAAACGGCTAAGGGTATTCAGTTGAAGCTAATAAGGCATATTTAGGGCATCTTGAACTAAGCCATAAGACAGTAAGTGCGCCCATTTTATCAAGACGGTATATTTGTAGTATTTTAGGAACGGCTAAGGGTGCTAAATTGATATCTTCAAAGCTGGTTGAACTAAATCAAAGGACACTATTTTTTATCCAAGTTGTCAAAAAGGTGTATACGCAACATTTCAGAAATGGCTAAGGGTATTAAGTTGAAACTTTCAATAACAGTTGTTGGTTATGGTGAACTAAATCAACAGAGAATATGTGCAATACGGCTGTCAAAAGGGTGAATTGTCAATATCTAAGAAACAGCTAACAGAATCAAAATGAAACTTTCAAGGAATTGTAAAGAGGGTGTTGAACTAACTAAAATTTTCAGAAGATGCTGCGAATATGTAATGTCTCAGAAACGGCTAAGGGTACTAAGTTGAAATTTTCAAACAGATTTAAAATCCATTATCTTCTGAATTTGTATTTAATTCATTAGAAAAAGGACAATTTTCACATTTTGAAAGTATTTTCCTTAGGCCTCTAATTCATGTTGAGTTTCAGTACGTAATCCGGGTTGCAGCGGTAGCTAGCTACCTAGTAAGAGACGATCACTTCCAATGTTAAGAAATATAAAAACCCATAGCTCCTAAAAAAAGAGTCAGATCAAAACAAAGAGTACACCATTATAACCGCCATGTCCGAAACCCCTATATAGGAAACTTTCTGTTCCTTGGCTTGAACAGCAAGGGAAATATATTGGCTTGAAAATCAAGAAAAGTGGCAGCTACTACAACATTCTGCCTAAACGGGATATTTTTTTTTCTTTTTTTATTTTCCACAGATAGCTTGGCACTACAACATCGTAGAGAGTTGTTCAATGGCTTATTTTAAAGAAAATTAATTGGGTTAAAAATCTTTTGTAATTGAAATAAATTATTTCTAAAAGAGAATACATTTTTCCACTAAAAACTGCATTTTTGATGTCTTTTCATGCTGCAGTCTTTTAAAAGATATTTGATTTTTGTACATAAATCATAATCGTATACCAGCGGTAAGATTTGAACCCACGTTATTACAGTAAAGAACAAACTTCCAGCCCATAGTAACTAAAATAAGACTATAATTTCATGTTAAAGATTGATCAATTATTTCATAATCGTAGTTTGTAACCAGGTCGTCTCTTACTATTCCGATTAATAAAAAGCCATAGGCTTTTCCCTGTTTGTAATACAGCAAGGATTTCAGTAGAGGGACGACAACAATAATCCCCAAGGATCCGGGTTGCAGCGGTAGCTAGCAACCTAGTAAGAGACGATCCCTTTCCATGTTAAAAAATATAAAAACCCAAAGTTCCTAAAAAAAATAGTCAGATCAAAACAAAAAGTACACCATTAGAACCGCCTTGTCCAAAACCCCTATATAGGAAACTTTCTGTTCCTTGGCTTGAACAGCAAGTTTCCATAAAGATTGAACCTTTTCGGAGGAAGTCTGTATCTAATTTCATATTAATTTTTCGTATGCTAATATGAATGATGCGCAACTTTCAAATTAACACATTTTTCATATTTAGAATCAGCACGAACAATATATTTTGAAAATAGTGCCATCCAAATATCGTTTTTTATAGTTCGGTTGCCATTGACAATAGTTGGTTTTCACTTGCGATTACTACGAGGTGATTGATCAAAGGCTCTTTCAAATTTGAAGGAGGCTATTACCCCTCTATTGACCCAATTGCTTATTAATTATATTCTTTCTTAGTATTTGTAAAGCAATTCTTCAAAAACGACAATCATTCCTTACAAAGAAACACACAGGCAAGTTATTCGAGCCCCCCCCCCTCTCTGGGAATTTTCTTTGTGGTATCTATAATGCTCCAACCCTCCACCTTTCCACCTCTGCTGCAGATTATCATGTGGGAGTAATCTTTTATAGTACACGGAAAAAGATTGTCTGCAAGAAGTGGGACGCTATCGTCCCATCAACGTCCATAATGCAAGCGTAGTATAAAAATGTTCCTTGGAATAAGAGGCTTAGAGATTCATTTCTACCCCCCCCCAAAATAACTTTCTTTGTTTATCTAATGGAGCGCGCGTAGTTAGAAAACTTGGGAATAAAAAAAAACACTTGTTAAGGTCCAACCACACACACCCACCTACACAAAGGGTCTTTAGCCCTCACATTGGCTGATGCGGATCTAAGGACCAATTTTGTTAAGCTTCATTGGTGACTTTAGTTAAAGAAAGCTTTAAAAAGTGTATTTTGAACTGTTTATCTACAGTGCACATAGTTCACTATATACAACTTTAAGGCCGGAATCAACCACTACGCAGCACGAACTATCAATGGATAGTTTCTCGAAGATTTTTAAATCAGTTGGCTATCTTTGATAGCCAACTGATTTTTAGTTGATTGCCCTTTAGCACTCATTGGGCCAAATTTGATCTTCTGTGCCACAAAATAGCAGAAATATATATATATATATATATGCAATATTTTAGGACCACTAGGTCGATACGATCACCCCTGGAAAAAAAAAACAAAAAAACACGCATCCGTGATCTTTCTTCTGGCAAAAACTACAAAATTCACATTTTTGCAGATAGGAGCTTGAAACATCTAGAGTAGGGCTCTCTGACAGGCTGAATCTGATGGTGTTATTTTCATTAAGGTTCTATAGCTTTTAGAGGGTGTTTTCTCCTTTTTTCGAAAATCAGGCAAATTTCTCAGGCACGTAACTTTTGATGGGTAGAACTAAACTTGATGGAACTTATATATTTGAAATTAGCTTTAAAATCAAATTTTTTTGATGTATCTATTGGTTTCAAAATTCCGTTTTTTCGAGTTTCGGTTGCTATTGAGCCGGATCGCTCCCTACTTACAGTTTGTTACCACGAACTCTTTGAAAATCATGCTGTTGAAACCCTTGGTCCCAGTTTTTTCAGATAAATGTCCCTCCCAGATTCATTTCTTTTGGCCCCTTAATTATTTTCCTTCCTTAAGTAATAAACATTAATTTTCCTATTATTTTTTGACGCCATTTTGGGTCCTCTTAACTGCGTACGTGCTTAATAGACCACGAGGGAAAGAATTGCGCAGTTAGGGAGGTCGGCCAGTAAATTAGCAAGTCCAAGGATTGGCTGGAAAGATTCATTACCACCCTAGTAACCCCCGCCGCGTGCTGCGGCTAGCGGGCTGGGAGGAAAAGTCCCTTTTTTAGTTAGTTCTTTTTATACCGCGTGATTGTTAATACAGTAAGATTTTTCTATGTACTCTTTTAAATTTTCAGCTTAGGTCGAATCTAAAAGAGTTGGTTAGAAAACCTTATCGGTAAACTTTGGCTTTAAATGTGGCTATAGACCATCCAATCACGTTAGTATACAGAACCGTTGGAGTAATCGTGGAAATCCCACTAATTTGGGGCCAAAGAGGGATCTTCCCCCTCCAGTAAGTGGCATAGCAACTCTTTGCGCCGTTTTTGCCTTTAAAAGTGGTGACCCCGCACGATAATCCTCCAATAAGTGGTGGCAGCGGCACCTACCCACCAATACGTGGTGGCAGCGAGTTACGGTTCTATCAGTAAATCTGATAATAAAATAAGTCCACGCTTTCGAAGAGAATGGTTAATTTGGCCTACAAAGTAGCCTATTGTGGTGACATATAAAAAGACAAAATTAAGCATTTAATTAAAAAAATTATGAAAGTCTATAATGGGCTTTGGGCCTTGTTAGACAAAAATAAAAAAGAATAACGTGAAATTAATGAGTTGAGTCTACAGTGGGAGAATCTCCGTATTTAAAAATATTACAGGGTTTAAGGACAGATAAGAAAACGTTGAAAGTTGGGTTATTATTTGAGTGAATTAGCAGACTTAGAGATAATCTTCAGTGACGAAGGTTATAAGAGTACTGAGGACGGCAAATTAGGAGAATTTGTCAGTTTGAGCGCATATTAGACAAGGAAGGTGGGAAGCACCTGTCCTATTGAGTAATCTGCCCAGTAGGAGATTATATTTGGAATACCAGTATCTAGCAGGGATACGTGATTTGTTTTACAGGGTAGTTCCCCTGTTTGAATTTAGTCCAGCTAATTCACTAGTGGAACATTCGCGTGGTTTTTCTAATTATTTTCTCGTCCAACCCCTGTTAATTTGTTTTTCGGAGATATGATTCACTCGCATAATACTGCTTGCTGTAAAAGAAGTCGTTATTCCCTAATGAAGTTTAAACATTCCGGTTATTTGAAAAATTGTTGAATCTCATTACACGGAGCTGATAATTCACAATAGTAATTCCATACCATAATTTTTGCGTGACAGTTTTGAGTTTACCAAGATTCACTGATTGAATAAGAGATAATATAATCGGAAAGAAGTATACGCGGTAAAATGAGGGGGTACGAAAAAAACATAGGAAGGATATATGAAAAAACAAAACAAACTAACCCCTCAGAGGCTTTGCCAAATGAAGGGGAGTTACGAACAAAAGAAAATACGGATAGAGAACGAATAGACTCAGAAAATGAATTAAGAGAATATAAAGACAGTGATATTTAAAGTAGGCCAAGTAGCAGGAGTAGTAGAAGTTCAATTTTCAGCAGGAGCTCACGAAAAAGCACTAAAATAGATATGACACAACGACTTTGAAATTTCATAGAGAATGAAAGATTAACCAGAGAAAAAAAGGAAGAGGCTGATAGGATAACCAGAGAAAAAAAGGAAGAGGCTGATAGGATAGCCAGAGAAAAAAAGGAAGTAGCTGATAGAATAGCCAGAGAACGAAAAAAAGAGAATGATAAAATAGCTAGAGAGAAAGAAGAAAGATATCACCAAGAGTTTAAAAGAACCATCATAGGTTTCCGACGTAGGTCCCTCATCCGGCACCCCTCCGCACCAGAAAAATCCCTCTTGAAAACGTCAGCATACTTCCAAATAAAAATTATTATATGTAAACAATTGGCACAGTTCATAACTTCCAGCTCTTCCCCCGGGGACTGTGGGGGATTAAGTCATCCTCAAAAACATATTTATTAGGTTTTCAACTATGCTGAACAAAATGGCCATCTCAAAATTTTGATCCGGTGACTTTGAGACAAAAATGAGCGTGGGAGGGGGCCTAGTTGCTCTACAATTTTTTGGTCACTTAAAAGGGCACTAGAACTTTTAATTTCCATTCAAAAGAGCCCTCCTGTGATATATTATGACCACTGGATCGATCCGATCACCCCTGGGAAAAAACAAAACAAACAATAAACAAACAAACAAATAAACACGCATCCGTGATTTTTCTTCTGGGAAAATGCAAAATTCCACATTTTTGCAGATAGGAGCTTGAAATCTTAACAGTGGGTTTCTCTGATACACTGAATATGCTTGTTTGATTTTCATTAACATTCTATCACTTTTAGGGGAGTTTCCCCTTTTTTCAAAAATAAGGCTAATTTTTTTCAGGCTCGTAACTTTTAAAGGGTAAGATTAAACTAGAACACACTTAAATATTTGGAATCAGAATAAAAATCTGATTCTTTTGATGTATCTACTGGTATCAAGATTCCGTTTTTTAGAGTTTTGGTTACTATTGAGCCGGATCGCTCCTTACTTACAGTTCCTTACCTCGAATTGTTTGATAACAAAATTTAACCTAATAACCTAAATAACCTAAGCTAATATAATCTAACCTTAACTAACTTTAGCTTTTAGTAGAAAGGGGGGTCTGACTCCCAGTGCTCACCCCTGCTGCCACCTACAACTTTTTTACATAATTTATGCATGTTTTATGTCTGTTTTTGTCAGTGAGAATTGAAAAACAGGATTTTTCTCACTTTTATGGATGTTTTTTTGGACGATTATGAGTGTTGGTCAATTTATTTGTTGTTTTTCATGGATGTCAACATCAATTTATGTCTGTTTTATGGTTTTGTCAATGAGAATGAAAAAACATGAATTTTCTCACTTTTATGGATGTTTTTTGGAAGGTTATGTGTGTTGGTCAATTTATTTGTTGTTTTTCATGGATGTCAACATCAATTTATGTCTGTTTTATGGTTTTTGTCAGTGAGAATGAAAAAACATGAATTTTCTCACTTTTATGGATGTTTCCAGGAATTAGGAAACAGTTAGATCACGTGTTTCCTTCTCAGACAATCAGCGAGTCGGATACATCTCCTTTCTCAGCCAATCAGAGGCTTACTTACATATGGTTTTCCCCGTTACATAACAATTCGCCCTTGAGATTTCGTATATAACGGACATGCATTGTGTTTAAATTATCAGAAAGTATTGTGACACAATGGATATAACACTAAATATTATTGATGAGATTGAAGCCTTGACTGCCACAATTAGCAATGTGAGTACATTTTCATTTTTTATTTTCAAAATAAAATTACTTTCCTTAATCACCCTCCAGTATATTTAGGTGAGTACCCCCTCCTCCACCATGCTATCTTTATACTCGATAGAAAACATAAAATATGTTCTTTTTACCACATAAACCTAATCCCTCCCCCACTTTTTTTACAACGGTAATAATCGCAATAGATATTATTCTCTTTTTTTTTAAATTATAAAATTTTAAGCATTATATATCCTAGATAAAAGCTACCACTGACTTCCGTCAATTCTTAAAACAATATACCATTTTGTTCGACATAAGGCTATCTAGCGCAAACTTAAAAATAGCTGTCACCCTTTTTAAAGCACTTCCTGTAAAAGGTTTCACACATCCAAATGGATTGTTCCTCCCGTCAAATTAAAAATAGTTTCGAGCAAAAAGAGATTGAAATAATTAAGCTAGGCAAACGCAACTTGTATTTAGAGAACCGATGAAACGAGTTATTTTCAAATTAAGGTCTAACAATATTTTTTAGGACATTGCTGAAAGGGAGGGGGGGCATGCCTCAATTCTATCGCCATCATTGTAAAATGAAAACAACCTGTTTCTTCGCATGAAAAGTAAGGGGGGGATTCGTTGTGTAGATATGTATACCCTTTGACAAGAAAACTAATGTGTAAATATATGCGTTGCGTCTCTAGGCATGTTTTTAATTTTTTTCAAGCTTTCTTTCGATAAAGTTTCTTTTATATTCCCAGGAGGGGTGCGTGAAAACTATGGTTTTTAACTATGATATGCAAGGCTAGAAAGAAAAGTCTTTAGGAGTTGCATTAAGCTTATATTATGCGTAAATTGAATAGAATTTTAACCTATTTTGGCAAAATTTAGGCCTATAGGCTGCTTGGTTAACGATCTTTTCTTATCTAATTTAAAGCCTATAGACTGGAACATTTAATTTTTTCTAAATGGTAAAAATAGAAACATTGATTTCTATCCTAAGGCTATAGACTACTAATTGTCATGATTTTTTTTTCACAAGTTGTGTAATAAGAACGTTTGATTTCTGAGTTTAGTATATTTTTACTTTTTGCTTTACTGAAAATGCTGGGGAGAGGGTTTCTTAGTGATAAATGCTTTTCTAGACAAAATTATGTGGAGGGGCGTAATAATTTTCTTTCTGTAAAAAAGGGGGAAATTATTTCGATACTAACTTTTTTCTCTTCTTTAAGGCAAATTCTGAAGAATACCCGCCGCCACCCAGTAAGAGAGCAAGGGGTAATAATGCGGCCCCTGCGAAGGTGACAGTTGTCCAATATGGTCGCTGGCCGAAGCCTCCTAAACAAGTGTTACCTGCCCAAGCCGCAGCCCAATCTGCGCAGGATTGTGACATCTCTGGTCCATCCACTAGCAGGAAATTCAAAAGTGAATGGGCAGCTTCCTACACGATGGTGAGTCCCACTCCAGGTAAAGTCGCTGCCCCACCAACACAAGGTCCGCCGATGGTATAGCATGCTTCGCCTGGGCCTTCGGGCATTCAAATACACCAAGAATTTGTGAATGTGAGCATTTTTTACTGCTTATCTTATAGAAATATCTAAAATCAGAATTATTGTTCAATCTAATATAAACTTGTCTCAGAGAGAACAAAATATCAACCCCTCGCGCCCCTCCCTAGCTTTAATTTTCACTGCTCCCCCCTCCTTCAGAGAGATCAATATCTATTGTAATTTTTTGCTTGTCAAAAGAAACCGCTCTTTTTCTATTCGTTGATATTTTCTCTGTTCCCCCACTGTTGCTATCTCTTCGATATCTCACAATAATATTTTTAGGATATTTCTAGTTTACTGCTATCTCTTCACTATGAAACTCAAAATGCTATTTTTCACAATTGAATATTATAGTTTTAGGGGAAGGACAGAGATTATCCCATTTATCTATTGCACAGATGGATTCTAATTTGCGTAATACTTATGACGGCTTTCCACCTTACAACTTGCCAAGAATTTAGGGGAAACATTGACGATATGAGTTAACGGTTTTCAATTTATTTGTATTTTCCTGCTGAATAGTCTTGTAACAGAAAATCCGCGGCATACAATAATTAAGTTATTGAGCCCTAGACAACCCGTATGTAATTAGAGAAACGACTTATGGTCTAAGAATATTTTTTTTAGGGTGTTTTGTAAACGGCTGGGAGTTGCGGAGACCGGGAAGCGTCGATGGACCCGGGAAGCGCTGTGGGAAGCGCCGCGGGAAGTGCTGTGGGAAGCGCCGCGGTGGCCCGGTGGGCCGGCTCGGAGGGGGGGGCATTAAATACTGGAAATTGGGAGTAGAGTTGTTTGAACAAAATCAAATTGTCAATTCTATGTAAAGCGGCGTTTTAGATTGTAAATATCTTATATTAAGTTGGAAATTGGAACTTTCAGAATATCGATAGTTGTGGGGGAGGGGGAACAGTGAATTAACCAAATGCTACTATGTGCATACTGCTACTACTACTAAGCGCGTTTTAAATAATACGTAAATAATAATATTCCAAATTTTAAAAACAGTAGGGATGATTTTAACACTTTGAAAATAAGCTATTTTTTTCATTTATAGATTGGACCATTTGTTCCATACTCGTCGTCATCATCATCATCATCATCATGCTCATCAGTTGGAGAAGGAGAGGACCTCTCCAACAACAATTCAACATGGGACGATAACATTTTACCTGACAGTCAAATACCGTTTAATATTGATGAGTATTTAAATGATTTTTTAAATGTAGATAATAGCACAGTTGAGCAGGGAGACTTGAGTCCAAACACACTACAGCCTTTAAATGATTTTACAAATGAATTAACTGGGAACCCTCCCCCCACTGATAACCTACTTCCACTTCAAACGACTGAAGTGGATTCCCATACCCCAAATATTGAACAATGTGGGGGAGGGGGAGGGGGTGTTGATAATATACAAGAGGGGGAGGGGGTAATGTCCAATTCACAAATTTTCCAGACTTTCAATTATCTAATACAATTTTAAATGCAATAGTTGTCTACACTGCGACTTTTGGGGACCCGTTTAATTCACTTATGGGGGGAAAATTTGTGTTTGACCCCGTAGAAATTGTGCACGACTATGTAGATAAAATTCGTGTACTTCTGGAGAACCAAATTCAATTATGCAGGAGGGATTGAATTAAGATTTCATTTGTTTTAATGGTGTTCTATTTAAATGAGGGTAAAAGTGAAAGTTATTATCATTGTGTACATTCTAAGATGTACTTAATTTATACGAGTCTAGAACTTTTTGAGAGTGTTTTTTTAGTGTAGGTTGGACAATTTTTTGCGCATATTGAGAAATTTAACGAAAATGGAAGTGGCTCAGTAGTATTATTTATTGAAAATTTAAGCGTTAATATTTGTAAAATAAAGAAAGATTTTATTTGAAGAGGGGGGCAGGGTATTATAGGGATGCAGTTTTAAAATATAATCCAGATTTAGGAGCTTGTCGCAGTGACCAGCGGATCTGTTTTGAAACAGATCAAAAGTGTTTCAGGTACGCTTTCATAATCTGAGCATTTGAGCCTCTAGCACGTGACGCTACCAAGACGAATTTAGATCACTGGGCTGTACATGGGAAGGAAGGGTCCAATTTCCCAATTGTAGATTTCACTTGTTTAGAAGGAAAATACCCAGTAACGCTAAGATCCATTGATATTTTTGAAAGGACAAATGCCCATTTAAATATCGGCGTTACTGTGGTTCAGTATGAAACTGAATTTGAAGATGGGATTCGTTTAAAAAAGAAGGGGGTGGTTTTCCCTGTAAGTGGCCCGTCAATTGAATTAGTCAAACATTGGGTTTGGTTGTTGTATACACCACCATCTAGTGACTTTGCCAATTCAATTGGCCATTTTAACCCTATCACAGACATGATTATAGTTCTGGGGGAGGGTAAGAAAAGGGGGGAACGTTTCTACTGTCCAACATGTCTGTCACAATTCCGTAGTGATATAAAACTGAGAGAGCATTTGAAGCACTGTAGACGGCATGGCTATCAGACAGTGGAAATAGTGTCAGTGGATTGGGTTATTTTATGTTTTAAAAATTTTTCAGAACACCCTCCTCCAGTGCAACAAAATATCTTTAGACTGTGAATCTAAACTAGAAGAAGAGAATGATCCTCGACTTCCAAACCACGTCAAACAAAATCAGGCCATTGCATTATCCTACGCCCCCGCGTAAAGAGACAATTCTAACACCATGCGGTTGTTAGAAATAGTATAAATATTGGATGAGGGGGAGTGCATGGTCAAGGCACTGTCTAAACTAATTGTCACAGCTAATGGTGCTATTTCTCGTTTGAGAAATACCCATTACCCAATGGTTTTATCTGCAGAGGATCGTCTCGCGATTAAAAAATCAAAAATATGGGGAGTTTGTAGAGGGGGATAAGGGGACTAAAGGGAAAAGAGGGGGGAGGGGGAAAGCCAGAGATCATACTCACTTGTGGCAGGAAATATCCTCTGGGGGTAGTAATTTTAGAGGGGTAGCGCATCAACCGTGTAACTTAAATGTTAGCCAACAGTTTTTTATCCCTGTTTTTATCCAAAACTCAAATTATGATATAAAATTTATTTTACAGGCACTAGCACTTATGCATAGGGAGGAAGGAGGAGTAGACTAGCTCATGGGTAAACAGTTCATTTACCTATAACATTATTCCCAAATCGGCCGAGAAGTTGTTGCTTCCCGAGCTGAAATGGCAGGTAGTAAATAATGGGCATACGTGATGGAATAAAATCAGGTTTTTAGATTCCTTTAGTTTTTTTCCCAAGGCATTGAGTCAATTGATTCAAGTGCAGGAAAGCGAATATTTTGATAGCTATACCTTGGTTAAAAAGCACTTTCCAGACAGTTAAATGTATTACCTGTTGACCTGCAGAGGTGTATACGCATACGACTATTACTGTTCTGGCGCTCGCTTAAGCGAGGTGAAACTACCTCCAATTGAAGCTTTTTACAATTCACTGACCAGCAGTGAATGCACAGCCACGGAATATGAGTTTGCCAAGAAGGTGTGGTCTAAGGGGGATTGTATTGGTATTATTGTAGACTGTACTTAGCCAGTGACGTTTTAACTCTGTTGGATATAGTCTGTAAGAACACAGACCAAATCTATTCAGAGTTCGGGTTAGATATAGGCTACTATTTTTCCACACCCCATTTGGTGATGGATTTGATTTTAAAAATTAGTAGGGAGGAAATAGGCCTAATCACAGATGTAGATCAGCACCTTTTTCTAGAGTATTCAATGAAGGGACGCTAAGTTTTTCATGGGGACTGCGTCTTGTCGACAGAACAGAGCGGGCAAATGAGCACCGGTGGAAAGTCAAATACAGTGTTCTTGGATATGAAATCATTGTATCCCTCGGCAATTTATCACTACTCTTTGCCGTACTGGAACTATCAATGGCTTGAGAATCCTTGTGAGTTCCCCGACATTACCACCGTCGAGGACAATGGGCCACAAGGATGGTTCTTTGAAATTGACGGGCACATTCCTCTGGCGCTTCACGACTCCGTCAAAGATTTTGTTTTTCCCTGTATCAATCGACCCATGAGCAGGGACTCATTGAGCCCCTACAATCGATCATTGGTTGAGAATATGAGGATGCATAAGAATCCCTCAAAAAAAAAAAGTATTGTTAATTTTGACCCTAAAAAGAAAATAGCATTTCAGTACGTGAGTCTGCATTGCTGGGTTAGCTATTGTTTCAAGATAATCAATATACACCGGGTCCTGGAGTTTAACCAGTGGACTTACTTGAAACTGTTTATAGACTCTTTTGTTAATGAAAGCTCCAAACAAAACCTCACGGTAGACACGGGAATATACCAACTGATCCTAAATTCAGAGTTTGACAAAATGTGTGAAAGCGTATGTGATAGATCTCCCTGTGATGTTGTGACTGACCCTCTACAGTGTTCACGAATTATTGCCGACCCAATGTTACATCGTTCACGAGCATAGAGACTGGCTAGGTTCCTCTACACAGGCGAAAGAGAAAAGTGGTAATGAACAAGAATATAGCAGGCGGCAGTTCAGTACTGGAAATTTCAAAAAAGCTCATATGATCGTTTTTTTACACATTGTTCAAGGTGCAAAGATCCAGAGAGGGGAAGGTTAAGCTTTACTACTGGGATACAGAAGCTATTTTATTAAGGGTAAATTGGTCTCAGTATTTGAGTGATGTATTAGAAAGGAGAAGATGCATCAGCTCGCGGATGGATTTCACTAATTGAAACCCGTTCCTCTACCTCGAGTTGGTGAAACGTCAAGCCCCCAACCAATTATTAACTTTAAAATCAGAGACGGGGAATGATTTCATATCCAAGGGGGTGTTCCCGGGTCCTAAAGTTTATTGCGTTAATACTCATAGTGGGGATGAAAAGAAGGCGTGTAAAGGGGTGCCTACACATTTTGTAAAGAGCAATTTCAACATGAGCGTGTACAGAGACTGTGTAAAAAGTAGCATAGTGCCGAGGAACAAGTGGTTGCAATTCGCTCTCTACAGTATAGAAATTATACTGTAAGAGTGGAAAAAAATGCAATGTCGTGTATATCTGACAAATTCTATGTGCTCGAGAATGGTGTGAGTGTCCTGCCTCATGGCCACTACCGTATTTCAGACCGAGTTGAATGCATAGACTATCGCAATCAACTTGGTCTGGATAAATTAACCTAACCAGACTAATCAACTAACCAACTAACCACCCAACCCATTCATAAATTAAATGCTCTAACCCTTTCATAAATTAACTAACCCAACCACCACCAACCCGTTCATAAATCAATTAACCACCTTAACCCAACTAACCCAACCTAACCTGTAGCAGCAGTGATGACAACTATTGTACTGTTTTTTCGCCCCGCGGCTCCCGGGGGTGGGGGGGACCCTTCCCGCGGCCAGCCCCGCGGGGTGGGGGGGGGGGCCCACCCACGGCCGGCCGGCCTTCGGCCCCCTGGCCCTGGGGGGGGGGGACCCTATTTTTAAATTCATAATGTTCAACAGTGCTATCCAGAATTTTCAAGTGTTTTATTATTTTTTTTTTCAAGTGTTGTTTTTTCAAGTGTCAGGTTGTTGTTGTATAGAAAAGAGTTTGTGTTTTCTACTAATGTACATAAAGTGTTGTTGTACAGAAAAGTGTTTAAAGACAATAAGTGTTGTTCTTGCTGTTGATGGACAAAAAGTGTTTTTATTTATGTTGTACATAAAGTGTCATTTTTATGTTGTTGTTCATGTTCATGTTGAACAAGTAGAGTTTTCATGTTGCCGAAATAAATGCTGCCATGAAATATTGTTGTCAACTGTTCTTGTTGTACATAAAGTGTCATTTTTATCATTGTTGTTCATGTTCATGTTGAACAAATAGAGTTTTCATGTTGCCGAAATAAATGCTGCCATGAAATATTGTTGTCAGGTTCTTGTTGAACATAAAGTGTTAATCTAATTGTTGTTCATGTTGAACAAATAGAGTTTTCATGTTGCCGAAATAAATGCTACAATAAAATATTGTTTTTTTTGTTGTTGTTCTTGTTAACGTACTAGACAGATCTATGGGGAAAATTATTTCTGCTACTACTTATTCATTGAACACATATGATTTACAGTTAGTCATAGTCCAACTGTTGTCAACAGCAGCAGCAGCATGTATCAATTTAAATCACCCTTCAGATCGTTTCTGTGTGTGACCTCAATATCGCGCAAAACAACACTTTTAGCTAAAATAATAAAAAATTGCGATAAAATTTTTTTAGAAAAACCGAAAAAAATCTACTATTGCTATAGTATTTGGCAGGAGTCCTATGATCAAATAAAAGCAATTGTCACGAGACCGTACGAATACAATTCATACGGGGGCTTGATGTTTTCAATAGTATTGAATCGAACTCATGGTTGATTATTGATGTTTTGGCTGAATCCATTGAACAGTTCTCACAGGAAATGCTACAACTGTTAACCGTTCGCTTTCACCATGAACACATTTCCATACCACTAGTTCTACACAATCTGTCACATCAGAGCAAATATATGTATACTCTTGCATTGAATTGTACTATCTATATCATCTATCGAGTTGTTCGTGATTCTAGCTCGCTCATAACTTTCAATAAACAGATATACCCCGGCGCTCCAAAATGTCTGTTGTCAGTGTGCACTAAGGCGACTAAAAAACCCTATTGTTATAGTTTGCAGGATCTTAATCAGAGCAAGCCTGAGGACCTACGTGTATTCACCGGCATTTTTGACATCGAAATTACAGTATATCTTCTAGTGAACAGTAGAAAAGGCTATTAGTTGACGTTATGACACTGA
>NC_142799.1:80807135-80920629 GCF_049724085.1 Artemia sp. Qi Xiang Cuo | reverse complement strand
TACAAACAAACAAACAGCTGTTTATTAGCAGACAAAGGACAAGTCCCTTGGGAATAGAAAATAAAAATTTTCTAACATCAAAAATCAGGTAAATAAAGTGAAACACCAGGGAAAACCTCTTAAAATGAAACTTAATATCAAATATAAGCAGGTATGGTAATGTATGGGTAGAAATAAATGTTCTTTCTCACAGATTTGGTCAATAGGCCTAATCCTTTATTTACTTTCACACCTCCCAGTTGTGTGTAGACAGGCACATCAAATATCCTGAATGATATACCACAACATTGTGTTGTATTAAAAGCAAACCCACATTTTATCTTCCTTTTGAAATTGTACTGTTTTTTTTTGTTTTTTTTTTTGAATTAGTAGGTTTGTACTCTGAATGATGGTGATATGCATCTGATTAAAAAGACTGGTAAAATTCTACTTTAGTAACTTTTGGCTATCTTGGAAAGGGGTTGGGTTAGGAAAATGAAACTTTCAGGGATGGATCTACATGCTAAGGTATGTCCTGGGAAGGTACTTTGATGTACCTACCTCCACTCATCCCCCCTCTATATAATGGTAAATTTCTGCACATCACTAGTTGTTTTAGCTCTTATTTCATCCTAAATTACTATCATAATTATAATCACTGCTTACCTTACACAACTTCAGCTTTTAACCTTGTTCATTAAAATATATTCCGAAATCCTATTTGCATTATAAGCTATTTAATTTTCTACCCATGCTGACTTTGGTCATGGTATAATGAAACTGGTTTTTTTGTGATGTCACAACTGCTTATCATAACCCCTTACCCTTAAAGGTAGCATCCAGGTTCCAAACAACTCTGTTTTGATAGACATTTAAACTTTATTAATTAGGGAAAGAATTTGACAAGAGATAGACAAGTAAAAATAACCGAATTGTTTTTAAAGGACAAATTATGTCATCGGAAGATGTTTTTGAAATCCCCCTTCCCTCCAAACTCAAAATTATCCAAAATTCCACTTTAGAAGCTTTTTTTAATATTTCTAAAGTGCTACGACATAGAGCACTACAAACATCAGAATCAACTTTAGAGGACAAGTTATGTCATGGGGAGATGTTTTTGAAATCCCCTTTCCCCCAGAACTCAAAATTTTCTAAGATTATACTCTAGAAGTTTTTTCAATATTTCCAAAGCACTAATAGATAGTGCTCTAAAAACATTAGAATCAACTTTGGAGGCCAAATTCCCCCTTCCCCCAAACTCAAATTTTTTTGGAAATGCCCCTTTGCCCCAAACTCAAAATTTTCCAAAATTCTACTTTAGAAGCTTTTTTAAATATTTCTAAAGCACTAAGACATAGAGGGCTACAAACATCAGAATTGACTTTAGAAGAAAAGTTGGAAGGGGGATTTCAAAAACATCTTCCCATGACATAAATTGTCCTCTAAAGTTGATTCTGATATTTGTAGTGCTTTATCTTATAGTGCTTTAGAAATATTTAAAAAGCTTCTTAAGTAGAATTTTGGAAAATTTTGAGTTTGGGGGGAAGGAGGATTTGAAAGACATCTTCCCATGACATAAATTATCCTCTAAAGTCGATTCTGATGTTTATAGCGCTCTATGTCTTAGCGCTTTAGAAATATTTAAAAAAGCTTCTAAAGTAAAATATTGGAAAATTTTGAGTTTGGGGGGAAGGGGGATTTCAAAGACATCTTCCCATGACATAAATTATCCTCTAAAGTCAATTCTGATGTTTGTAGCACTCTATGTCTTAGTGCTTTAGAAATATTTAAAAAAGTTTCTAAAGTAAAATTTTGGAAAATTTTGAGTTTGGGGGGAAAGGTGATTTTAAGAACATCTGCACATTCAATAAATTATCTTCTGTAGTAGATTCTGATGTTTGTAGCGATCAATGTCTTAGTGCTTTACAAATACTTAAAAAGCTTCTAAAGTAGAATCTTGGAAATTTTTCTGCTTGGGGGGAAGGGGGATTTCAAAAACATATTCCCACGATATTATTTTGTCCGATGAAGTCGAGTCTGATATTTGTAGTACTCTATCTATTAGTGCTTTAGAAATATTTAAAAAGCTTCTAATGTAGAATTTAGGAAAATTTTGAGTTTGGGGCAAAGGGGGATTTCAAAAACATCTTCCCATGACATAAATTGTCCTCTAAATTCGATTCTGATATTTGTAGCGCTCTATCTATTAGTGCTTTATAAATATTTAAAAAGCTTCTAAAGTAAAATTTTGGAAAATTTTGAGTTTGGGGGAAGGGGGATTTAAAAAACATCTTCCCATGACATAATTGTCCTCTAAAGTCGATTCTGATGTTTGTAGTGCTCTATGTCGTAGCACTTTAGAAATATTTAAAAAAGCTTCTAAAGTAAAATATTGGAAATTTTTTAGTTTGGGGGGAAGGGGGATTTCAAAAACATCTTCCCATGACATACTTTGTCCTCTAAAGTCGATTCTTATGTTTGTAGCGCTCTATGTCTTAGCGCTTTATAAATATTTAAAAAAGCTTCTAAAGTAAAATATTGGAAAATTTTTAGTCTGGGGGGAGGGGGGATTTCAAAAACATCTTCCCGTGATATAATGTGGCCTCTGAAGTCGATTCTGGTGTTTTTAGCACTCTATCTTTTAGTGCTTTAGAAATATTTTAAAAGATTCTAAAGTAGAATTTTAAAAAATTTTGAGTTTGGGGGGAAGGGGATTTCAAAAAAATCTTCCCATGACATAATTTGTCCTTTAAAAACGATTCGGTTATTTTTACTTGTCTATCTCTTGTCAAATTCTTTCCCTAATTAATAAAGTTTAAATGTCTATCAACACAGAGTTGTTTGGAACCTGGATGCTACCCTTAAGGGTAAGGGGTTATGATAAGCAAAGTTGTGACATCACAACAAACCCAGTTTCATTATACCATGACCAAAGTCAGCATGGGTAGAAAATTAAATGGCCTATAATGAAATTAGGATTTTGGAATATATCTTAATGAACAAGGTTAAAAGCTGAAGTTGTGTAAGGTAAGCAGTGATTTATAATTATGATAGTAATATAGGATGAAATGTGAGCTAAAACAACTAGTAATGTGCAGTAATTTACCATTATATAGAGGGGGGGAGGAGTGGAGGTAGGTACTTCAAAGTACCTTCCCGGGACATACTTAGCATGTAAATCCATCCCTGAAAGTTTCATTTTCCTAACCCAACCCCTTTCCAAGATAGCCAAAAGTAACTAAAGTAGAATTTTAACAAAAGACTTCCTAGCTGGGTCTTTCCCAGCTGGAAAAACTCATGAGCTAAAAGAACATTCCCATCACTTGCCCATATTAGTCTTGTTCAGAATGAGAGAGGAAAAGAGAATAGATTTGGGTGAGCTGTTGCACAAAGGACATTTGAAGGTTTGTATACTTAGTCTATGCTTTTCAAGAAGGTAAGGGATGTTGGCCAGAAGCATGAAAAAGCACAGAAAAGCTGCCTTGTTTATTTATTATTATTTTTTTTCAGGGCTTCTTTAGACAAGGGTTATGGGTGAGCCAATTCACTTCCTCCATGCCTCCTTGTGTAGTTGTCAATATGAAACCATTATTAGCATCCGTTCATGTCTCTTTTGGTTGATTAAGATTTAATACTACTACTAACAACTCACTGCAGCACCAAGCCGCCTGAGGCCAGCACAGCTATGCATGCTCCTCCACCATCCCAATCTATTCAAAGCCTCCCTTCTTACACCCTCCTAGGAAGTTCCCATTTCCTTTAAATCTTTCTTTATGACATCCTTCCATCCCAGATGAGGACAACCTGCTTACCCTTTAGCCCTAGATGGTTGATCAAAAAGGACATTCTTCAACAATCTGTCATCCTTCATCTGTAGAACTTGCCCTTTCCATCTCAACCTTTCTTTCATTATAGTCCTAGAAAGCAGGATTGAATCACATTTTTTGTACAAGCTACTGACTGAAATACGGTCAGTCAGCTGGATACCCAGAGCAATCTGTAGGCACTCTGGGAAACATCTAGACAATCTTGATCTGCTTTTTGGAGCACCCATGCTTCAGACCCATATTTGACTACTGTCATCACTGTAGCTTCCAATAGTCTTGTCTGTGTTTGCAGACTTATCTTCCTATTCTTCCAAACTTTTTTTTAACTGTGAAAAAACGCCCTGAGCCTTGACTATTCTACTTTTAACATCTTCACTGCTCCCACCATCTTTACTAATAATACTACTAAGGTAAGTGAAAGCTGCCCACCTGATCAATCTATTTGTCTTCTAACATCACCTTTTCATCTTCACTTATTCCTAGCCTTAGTGACTTAGTCTTCTTAAGATTAATTTTCAAACCTATTGTAGCACCCTGAACTTGCAAAACCTCTAAAAGTTCATTCATTTTACTCACAACTTCATCTAGGATGCTTAAATCATCAGTATAATCTATGTCCAGGAAAGTTTTTCCTCTCCATTTGATTTCATGGTCTCCCATTGCCTGTATTCTGCTCCTTAAAACAAAGTCCATCAAAATGATTTATTTAAAGGGGATAGAACACAACCCTGCTTAACTTCTGATTTAATAAAAAATCAGCTGCTAACCTCATTTCTTACCTTAGCTGCAGCAGTGTTATTCTTGTACATAGCACTAATCACTTTAATGTATTTGTGTGGTATACCATACAAGGATAAGACCTTTGCTACAGCTCTATTATCAACAAAATTTAATGCTTGCTCATAATTATAAAACTGAGGACCAAATGTGTTTGACAACTCAGGCAGTTCTAAATTATTAACCTAAGAGTGAAAATTTGGTTGACAAATCCTCTACTTTTTCTAAAACTGCACTGTCTTTCTCTTCAAACTTTGACTACAGCATCTCTCAGTATCAAATAACTAAGTAATTTGCTACCTACAGAGACCAGACTAATGCCTCAATAATTACCACTCACTCTTATCACCTTTCTTATACAGTGCTTTAATTAAGGTTTTCCTAAAATCATTAGGTACTTCCACTATTCCAAAATCATACTCATAGACTTCAGTAGCTTATCTTTAACCTCACAGCAACCATATTTAAGAAATTCATTTACCACACTATCATCATTCGGGGTCTTATCCTTTTTTAATCCTTTTAGTACTGTCACTAATTCTTCCTCCCAAAATCGATCTTTCTTCACATCCAATGTATCACAAACTTTTTCATTTTCCTCTATATCTTTTCCTGAAACTCTTTTGCTATTTAATAACTCTTTTGCAGTCCATTGGTATTTAATATCTATATAGTATGTATTTTCAGTAATGGATGTACCTCTTGATGTTGCTTCAACTGTCAAAATCAAGCGGCCTAAACTTGCTTCTGAGGAAAGCTGTGAATCTGAGGAACATGGAAAATCAGATGTACTGAAATATTTGCAACAAATCTCTTTTATTGAGAAACCCATTGGAATTGTTGCAAGAGAGCACTCCTATACAAGAGCTTGGAATACTGAACATGAGGGTGGATTATGTAAGCCATCAAAACTTTTGTTTTTGAAGAATTCATGGAAGAATGTTGAAGAGACTCATTATGAAATTGGTGAAGAAATAAGTGTTGTTGGTGATGATTCTGATGATAATTCAGAAAACCCATTTTTGGGGGTGGGTAGAGATTCAATGAAAAGTATGGAAAATTCTATAACTGGGCTAAAATGTAATTCCAATGAAGATTGGGAAGAGTCTGTAAACAAGTAAGTTATCTTAATCCTTTGTTTTTACTAAGCTAGTATTTTAAGTCTTTTTTTTTTGCATAATTTTGAATGTTGAGGCTGAGCTTCACCATAGCCATGTATGTTTATAAAAAAAAAACCAAGATTTATAAATAACTTACCCCAGTTTCACATTACCTTAAATTACCTTAAATCGCAGCTTGGAGCGAATCTAAGGATTTTCCATCTTTGTAATGTTCTGTGATGACATCTAATGTTTTTTTTTTTTTTGTGATTCACTTGCTACATTCGGGTTGTAGACTCAGCAGCTTCCCAGTTGTAGAGGAACTCCTGTTTTTGCCAATCTTCGTCAAGTCTTTGCTTGAAGGCAATTGTCGAGTCTGCAGACACTGTATCTTCAGAGAGCTGATTCCACAAGTTGGTTATTTGTTGGCTGAAGAAATGGCTTCTCTCTCGGATAGAAGAGTGCTTCTTGAAAAAGTTGCTACTTCTTGAAAAATTACTACTAAGTTGCCTACACTAAGTGGCTTACACTATGGAGCTTAAGTAAATTGGTTTCACTTCACACTTTTTCATTCACACTTTCTCTTCCATAAGCTCTGTAATGTAAGCTTTTCTATATTTACTATAAGTATATGTAACATATACTATAAGTATATGTATAGTACTATTACTATAAGTATATGTAATGTAAGCTTTTCTATATTTTCTATATTATTTAACTTTCAAAATTGAGGATGAAGAACCAATTTGTATGATAGTCAATATGCAGATCAAAACACATGGTAGTTATTGAGGAATCCAATGAAAACAAATATAATTTTTATCCCTTGGATTGTACATAAAAGGCCTTGTCTTAACTAAGTCTTTTATTGAATAGTCTAAATCATCCAATTTAAATCACTTTTCCTCTAAGTTGGTTATATGAAAGTTTTTTTTTCACTCTTAACCCTAAAAAAAATAGCACCTTTCATAATTTATTATAGCTGAAATCATTGGATATTCCTATTTAAAATCATAGTCATAAAAAGCATAGCACTGAACAACTTTAGAATTCCCTAATCAAATAGTTAAAGATTTGGCCTGATATTCAAATCAAATATTAAAATAGATTAAATCAAGAAAAAGATGAATGTATGCTGGACGTCTGCTATGTTTTAATAAATATTTTTTTCAAAAAAAAATGTTTTTTTCATAATGTTATATTTTTATTCCTTAGATCAGCAACTTCAGTTATAGAACTAGTGATAAAATAACAAATCAACCTAAGTATCTAAAATAATACTGTTTTATAATAATATATTTTGCGCTATTATTTAGTATTTTCAGTGCTCCAAAGAAATTCCAACTTTAATCATTGCACATAAATTGGTGCATATCAACTATTTCAGTGATGTTGGGGGTTAGCTGATGGTGTTTTGTCTGTCTTGGACCCATTCTTGCCAGCCTATAAACGACAGACAGGTGGGCAATAAATTTGGTGTAATGGCTAGTAGGCTTCTTTAAATGTTTGTTTGATGTTGAAAAGTTGTAGCATTTCAACAAATTGTTGAAAATTGAATAACATTTGTTGAAATGAATTTCAACAAATCTGCAGGTTTACTGATAGTATTGGGTTTAGCAGCTAATGACAGACCTTTTATTAGGGGGGCAATGAGCCTAGTAAATGGGCTAATATTGTTGCATGTTCTTAATGCTGAAACATGGCGACAATTTTAAAATTTCAGGGGTTACTGAGGATACTTGGACTATGGCCAATTCTTGCTAAAACCCAGGCCTTCTTTTTGTGGATACTAAGCTTGACATATTGGACAGTATTTACATCCGTATTTGACGTTTAAACGTAGTAAGATTTCAACATGTTTTGAACCCCAGTCAAGGCGTTTGACCTGTTTTTGCCAGAAGAATAACCACTTTTTTTTCTTTTTTTAGTGGTGACCATACTAAACTAATGGCCCTAGAGAATGGAAAGAGGGTGCATTCAAACAAAAATTAAAAGTTCCAGTGTCCCTTTTAAGTGACCAAAAAGATCAGAGGGCAACTGGCTCCCCTCCTATGCCCCTTTTTTCTTCAAATTAGTCGGATCAAAATTTTGAGCTAGTCATTTTGTTCAACATAGTTAAAAAGTCCAAAACTGTGCCTTTGGAAATAATATAACCCCCCACAGCCCCTGAGGATAGGTCTTCAAGTTATAAAATTTGCCCATTGCATACGTATGGTATTTGTTATTGGGAAGTATATGCACATTTTTTTTGGGGGGGGGGCTGATTTTGTGTTTGGGGTGGGTTTCCATGGGGAGAATTTTCTGGGGTGAATTTTCCAAGGGAAATTTTACACTGGGAGGATTTTA
This sequence comes from Artemia sp. Qi Xiang Cuo, assembly GCF_049724085.1. Classification (NCBI taxonomy): domain Eukaryota; kingdom Metazoa; phylum Arthropoda; class Branchiopoda; order Anostraca; family Artemiidae; genus Artemia; species Artemia sp. Qi Xiang Cuo. The sequence goes on along the minus strand of NC_142799.1, from coordinate 80,912,600 downwards.
CATAATTCCTATACAAAATTATTATTATTTGTCTTAGTTTCTCTTTGCCAACTCAGTTTTGCATGTGGAGATTTCCAGGGGAATGGTCTGGGGGAAAGTTTCAGTCAGTGTGGACTTCATGAAAAAAAATTCCATGGAAGAGGGTAGTTCGGATTGCTTGGGAAAACGATTAGAAATTCAAATCTTTTGCAAATGAAAGTATGCCAAGGAGAATTTTTCAGGCTGAATTGTCTGCAAAAATGTTTATGGAGGGGGGATTTTCAGTGAGGATGAAATTTCCTGAAGAGAATATTTCCTGGGGGGGGGTATTTTATGTGGGAAGAACTTTCCATGGAGGAGTTTCTCTGAGGGGAGAGAATCTTTCATGGAGGGTAAGCCAGATTTACCGGCATTATTTGCAAAACGATCAGAAATTAAGTTTTAAAAAATAAGTTTTTTTCAACTAAAAGTAAGGAGCAACATTAAAACTCAAAACGAACAGAAACTATACTGTATATGAATGGGTTACCTGCTCCTCAATACCTTGCTCTTTACAGTACCTTCTGTTTGTTTTGAGTTTTAATGTTGCTCCTTACTTTCAATTAAGAATACTTGTTGTTGTTTTTTATTTAATTTTATAGAATATGACTATTTTGAAGGAATTGAGAAAAGATGATATGGTAAATAGTTGTTTCTCTGACCATCACTGTTTTAGTATTCTACCAAGCTATTTTTTAGTATTTCACCAAACTGCTGTAGTAAGCCAAAAAAAAAAGAAAGAAATGAGTTATTGGCTCACATACTTCTCAGTACCAATGTCTAATATATATATTTTTTTTTTTTTTTTTTTTTTTTTTTTTTTTTTTTTTTTTTTACAAAATTTCAGATACCTCACTATTTTTCTGTAATTTTTTAGTGGCCATCTCTAGAAAGAATCGTTTTCTGACTTCAAACTGTCCAAATACTTTACCACCAATAAAGTGGTATGATTTCCACCTCTTAATACTTTTTAACAAAATAAACTATTGTTGATTTTAATTAGGCTTACCAATTAATTTAATGGTCATTTCGGGATATACTGACGCAAATATGGTCGTGTTGACGAAATATGGTCATGTTGTTTTTATTAATGCTGCCTTAAGATCACTTTCAGTCACTGAATCTTGTCAACCAGCCATAGAAGTTTATTTACTTTCATTCAATTTAAAAAAAATGAAAGATCTGAATTTATTTTTATTCTGGTAACTAAGGCCTTGATAGTAGTGTTTGGTTCAGTTTTAGTTATGGACATTTAATTATAATCTAAACTGTAAGTAAAAAAGTATGACAGCGCAAGACCTCAAGGTCCAAACTGGCGATGCTGATCTCCATCTGATCAGCCAGGAAGTGCAATGACGGGCTGGGGGCCAGCCATCCTGTGCTTTCACACACCCTTCCTGCTTACCTTTCCCGTATTTTTCCAGGAACCCATTCAAAACTGGGTTGACTCTGGCTGAGCTTACAGAATCATGCCACTGACCCCCGTCCCAAACCAAATAAGCGGTCACGCCAGGAATCAAACCCGTGTCCCTCAGACAAAGGATTCCTAACTCAGCGCGCCAACCATTTAACCTAAATCTAAACTGGCTCCATGCCAGCCTTTACTAGGCTGGTTTTAATTTAATTTGTATATGTATAATAATATATAATAAACAAATGATTAATGCTCATAATAATTAGGTTGACCTTTGAGTTTGTATTCTCCAGTAACCTAATCCAATTTTTTGGCTGTATTTGTGGAAACTTATTGGCTTTGGATTCTATTGTTGACATTAAATTTACATGTTAAACATGTAAAAAAAAATATGGTTTCAAAGACGATTTTAAATACATTAGCTTGATGAAAATATAAACATAAGCTTGATGTTTGTGGTTTCACGTTTATGATGTCGTGCCTCCGCGGTCCATTTTCAACCAGCTTTAAAGTTTATATTTAATTTAGTTTATATTTACTTTATAATTGTTTATTTTTATAGATTTATTTTGTTTGTATTTAACATGGGTTTGCCTATAATATCTTCTAATGTCTGTAATCATTTTCAGGGAAGGATGGAGTCAGTTGCAGTTCCAAGTTTTTTCAAATGCAGCCAAAATACTGAACAATGATCAGTTGGCTCGTCTAAGCTTTGTTGGGAATCCAAACGAACCTATACTAGTCCGTAATCAAGTATCTATATCTGCCAAGCGATTTAGACATGTTTTTGGGCTTTTAAACTGGGAAACCGATTTGTGTCAATGGTTACATAAAAAGCTTGTAAATTCATTAACAAAACGGTATCTAGTTGCTTATTTGGAAGTGCTTCAAACTCTTCGTTGCAAAATCCCACCTCTTATAGATAACCTACTGGCTTGTACGCCTTCTATTGAAAGCCTCCCTAAGATGAGTGATCGACCTTGGGATCCAGTAGGTCAACTTTTAGCTCAAAATAAGCCTAATAAGCTACCTAATAACCCTTTATTTATTTTATTTACTGGAGTTCCGACAACCACACGTCTACCGCCGATAAAGAGGGCAGCTGCTTGGATTCAACTTTTCAATCAAGTCGGTAAGGTGGTTCCAATCAATGTCCACTCTGTAGCTCATCCTGGGATGATGGAGGTACCAGAGAGTATGCAAGCTGTTATTATGACTGGCAAAGCCAAAGTTAGAGAGTTGAAAGCTCATTGTGCCAATAGGCCAATTATATTGCTTGGAACAAACACTGGATCATTGTTGGCGTTACAAGTGGCAGTAATTGAAACAGTGTCAGGTGTTGTGTGTCTTGGCTACCCTAGCCAAAGTGTTGAGGGTGTTCGAGATTTGGATGACAGCATTGTTGAGTTTAAGTCTCCTACCCTTTTTGTTACTGCAACCCATGCACAAAATAGTCACCCAGAAGTTATAGACAAACTTCGAGAACGGCTTAAGGTATTCTTTTATTTAATTACTCTTCTTCTGTTTAACAAAGCTCAGTTCTTTCTTAGGTTAACTTCAGACTTGATGAAGCTTATCATAGGCTATGCGGTAAGAAGACGAAAGTAGATCTAATGCGCCTTCGTAACTTGAAAAAAAAAAAAAAAAAGATGTTATCATTTTAGGGAGGGTCTATGACTTGAAAAAAAAAACAAAGGCTATTAAAATAAATCTTGGTAATTAGAAAATAGTTAAGCGATGTTTGGTCATTTCAGAGGAGGGGAGTTGCATAACTTAAGAAAACCAACTAAAAAACAGACAAATCATGTCGTAAATCTATGAAATTTATTGGAAATATACCAAAAGTCTCATATAGTATGGGCTTGACTAAGGCACATCTTTGATTTTTTCTTTGATTTTATTTAGTTCAATTCATTTTGTGTTTCATTTAATTGTGTTTCATTTTGTGTTTGTATTTCATTAACATAAGTCGTTATAACCAAGAAATGTTTAAAGAACTAGAACCAAGAACCAGAAGACGCCGTTTTGGTAAGAGACTGGAGCTAAAAAATCTTGTTTTTTCATCCAGGACTTTCCGTTTCTTTAGTTCAGTTCATTCTTGGCTCAACAAAACGTGTTAGGAAATACTTCAATGCAGCAGTACAATTGAAAAGTTGTATGTCTATGTCAAAGTTAATTTGTTTTCTTTTATACATAATATCTATTGTGTATAATTTTATATTTTTTTTTCTTTTTTCAATTCATTTTCTTTTATTCATACTATTTATTGTACATAATTGTATCATTTTTATAGCAGTAGGGTAATGCCATGATATGTTTTTGATACTTCAACCCATAAACCTAAAACCAGAATCATCTCTTCAGTATTTTATTTTATTTTTCTGGTACAAGGGTAATAGATTGGCAGGTGTCTAGTGATAAAGAACAATGACACAAGCCAGAATTTGTCTTAGAGGGAGCCTGACAAATGGGTAATTTTTTTGCAAAAACCGCATGATTTAGTCGGATTATATGGAAAATTTAATTGATTACGTGGAAATTCTTTATATTTCAAGAGGCCTGATAGCCCCTGCCCTGCATAGCCTACACTTTTGCTAGAGTGTAAAAAGTTTGCCAGCTCCCTACAATCTGAGAATCAAGATAGCTGAAGTAGTAGAAGCCCCAACCTTTTAGACAGCAAACCTCATCTCAAAGTCGCTGAAAACTTTGAAAAACATGTGTTCACAGAAACTGTTCATTGTCAACTGAAAATTGTCAGTTATCACTAATTCAAAAAAGGTAGTTATTATTTAGGTTTGGTTTATTAGTAATTTTTTATTGTGAAAATAAAATTTAAGAATTCCGAAAATGGTCATGGAACCCTTTGAAAAATAAACCGGAATAAAAACTGCACCGTTAGAATCACCATATTCGGATGCCCTTAATTGTAGGTTTACAATGCCCGTTCTTGAAAACAGAACCAGCTACATCTTCTCGTTTGATAGCTTTGCATTACTAGCTCACCCATAGGGTAAAAAGGATCTACACATTGGTAGCTCAGACTTAACCTACCATTTTTACATTTTGTAGTGAAAACAGAAGAGTCTTCCCTTATCTGATGCAGATTACACTTTCCCTGTTTTCTTGTTGATAATCACATGGATTGCTTGCCCATGACGTCCATATTGATTGCACACTCTTGGTCTGCTACCATTTTTGTATTTCGAAATGACCGCAAGTAAACCTAATTCTTGCAGCTCTTTCTGATGTATTTGCGCCCTTTTTTTAGTTTATTTTTCTGAATTTTGCGTGAATTCTCTATAATCGTTAAATATAAAATTCAGAAAAAATGACGTGTACCCTTGGCCGTCCTTGTCGCGGAATATACGAAACGCTGTAGTTTTATAAATTAGCTGTTCCAACTCTCTACTCTAGGTTTCTCACAGATTTTGATTGCCCCAATTGTCAAAATGGTGTTCAGTCCCTGTTTCTAAAATATTCAAAGTGTCTTGTGCTAATAAATTGCTGGGTGAAAATGCAAGTTGGTTTTTTCAACATTGATGTTTAAACCTAAGAGGTTTTTATTTTCAAGTAGCAGAGAGTTTACTTGTAGGAGATGCTGTGATTGAAAAACTTTTTTTTGTTCTTTAAAATTTTACAGAAAAGAACCAATTAAGTTTACCAACTCTTTTTTCCAACTAAAAATATGGCATGACAACAATGGGTGAATACAACAAAGGGTTTACACAACAAATGGTATAAAATTCTGAGGAAGTTACTTTAGAAATTACAGAACCAGATCCTCTCCAACTGTAAGTAAGGAGCGACGCGGCTCAATAGTAACCGAAACTCAAAGAAACAGAATCTTGATAACAATAGATAAATGTAGAGTTTAACAAAATTTCTGAATTTTGCGTGAATTCTTTATAACAAAACAATGGACGCTTTGATAAGGATAGCTTGATCTTTTACATGGGGATGTTGGGAAAATTTTATCTTAGAACACAGTTTAAAATTGTCCTAAAGTTGTAGTTTAATTTTTGTATATTTTGCAACTAACCACAGAGAGTGGCATAGAGACAAAATTGATGAAATAAGAGGAGTGTGACTCGTAAAGCAGTTCCTGATAACGAAATGTAGGTAAGGAGTGACGCGGCTTAATAGCAACCGAAACTAAGAAACAAAATCTTGATATCAATACATAAATGAAAAGAGTTTAATTTTGATGCTTATTCAATGTATAAAACTCATCATGTTGAATGTTACGCATCAAGAGTTAAAAGCCTGCGAAAATTTACCGAATTTTTGAAAAGGGGGGGGGGACACAACCCAGAATGTGAAGTGATCTTACTGAAAATTGCACCATCAGATTCAGCATATCAGAGAATCCTAGTGTAGAAGTTTTAATCTCCTATGTGCAGAATTGCCAAATTTTTTTTTTTTTAACACGGTTGCGTGTTTATTTGTTATTTTTGCTTGTTTTTTGCATATTTCGATCTGGGGTGATCGTTTTGAATCAGAGATCCTAGAGGATCGAAAGAGGGCTGATTTGGTCGGAAATCTAAAGTTATAGTGCTCTTTTTAAGTGATCAAAAAGATTGGAGGCCACTAGCCATTTACTCTTGGGATATTCATTTTTTTTTCTTTCATTCAAGCGAATGGTTTAGCTTCATAAAAGGTAAAGTAGATAATAAAAAATTAAGGAAAATAGCCTTGTATTGCGAGAGAGCCTATCACAGTGGTGCTACTGGTCAATAGTGGTTAATTTTTCAAACGTTTTCATCTTGCAGATCGAAACAGGTCACCTTATAGTTGGTGGATGTGATGAGTGGCTTCGTATGAGCAAGGATAAAAGAAAAATTGAAGGAGTCACTCAGAGTATGGTAGACCGTACAATCTTTGAAGAGATCTGCTCCTTCCTCTTAAATACTATCTTCTCGGATATCAACCCCTCTACGGATTTTGTACATCCTTTAACCCCATCAAAGGTCCAGTCAAAAAGTGGGAGTAAATCCCGACTGGATTCGTCCAAGGTAGTACCTACTGTCTCTTCCATGCATGCCCAGTTGTTGAAACACCCACAAGGGTTGATGAAACGATTGAGTGTGGATTATTCTGAGGAAGTAACTTTAGAAACTACAGAGCCAGATCCTCTCCAAAAAGGTAAAGTATATTGTAGACTATGTTTTCATAATATTGTCAATGATTGGTCAATTCATTTGCGCTCAACTCTGATATATTTGCCCATTTTTCAGTTGCAAAAGTTTTCATAATATCGTCTGCTGAGAGCGGTTTTGCCGAAAATAATAGTTTTTGTCGAAACTGAGTTGCAAACGTTGTTTTGTGTAAAAAAAATTCTCTTTCGAATGGTCTAATTGACATTGCTGTAAGAAATCAGCACTCTAGATACAGCCGATTCTGAGATACAAATGTCAAAATTTTCAAACTCGTTTTTCTTGGAATTTTGGAAAAATTCGGCAAAACCGCTCTCAGCAGACGTTATGCTAGGGAAGCTGAATGCTAAAGTTAAGATGTCTGTATCTTCTGGGATTTTCCTCAATCCCGGTTTAGAAAGGTATTAGACAAGGTGCTCTGACCTCTCTGCCACTTATAATTATAGTTTTGCTGTAGAAAGCTATTATTGACTTATTTATTTAATGTTTTGTTAGCAAATTATGCTGATGATATTTTTATGTAGATGTTTGGTTTAGATGTTCCCACTGTCTTAGATTTAGGTGTTCTGACGCCGGCTGGAGCATAAGGTGACAACAGTGCCTCTACAACGACATGTCCAGTTCTTCAGATCAAAGATCTTCCACTGATGACCTAAAGAGTGTAGTAGCCTTTTCCAGATATCGGAATAGCTTTGCTTTTTGTGTTACGCACCTTCTGATACCAGGAGGGACCCAGTGCTCCACTTCCTGAGAAATTCGGCGTTCGCTCTTGCCCACCAAGTTTTGGTCTAAACAGTTATTCTCAAACCGTTGTATTTTTTTTTTTAGAGCTGCTTATTTCATACCCAAGATTTGCATTCGTGCACCAGTATTGAGAGGACATAACTAATAAAGATCGAGAGCTCCAGTTTCATAAAGTAGGTTGTATTTTTCATCACATTTTTTAGCCCAGTAAAGGGCTAAAAGGGCTTCTATTATGGATAATTCGTGTGGTAATTTTCCTGGTTTCCATGAGACCCGATGAGGCTCCCAAGGTACTTAAACTCTTCGATCTGCTCAACAACATAAATTCCAATTTGGAATGGCAGCTAGTTTGTTTACAGTATTTCACCTGATTTTTATTTTTAATATAGTAATTGACTGACTGACTGACGGGTTCCATATTGTTTGTGATTGGTGTTGTTCTGTTGTTCCTCTCTTAAATGAGACAGGACAGCTGTGTCGTAAGCAATACCTTCATCACACGCAGGGTGCAGCCCTGGTCCAGTTGGATTCCACCCGTGAAGTTGGACGTTCGAAGGATATAGTGTATGAGGATGGCAAACAATTCTCCCACTTTATATGAGAAGTATGAGCATATCAGGATAACGTTCAACCAGATGAAATCCTAGTCTTCAGCTGCCTTAGCCAAGAGCTAGTTCTATTGGTTATCATGTTGTTCGTGAACAGGATCACCTTAACTACTTTAGAGTACTAATTGGATAAAATGTGCGTACAACCTGAGTGTTGTTGACCGATTTTTTGGCGAGTAAGGTAGGAAATATTATAACCTGTTAGTTGTTGTGTGATTTAAATTTAGTCGCCGTATCTTCCTTGTATAATCCTATTGTAATCCTGCAAGGATAGTGGAATTGTGAAGATAACTTGGTATAAGCTCTTAGTGTCTAACACTATGTCATGTGCTTAAAATTGTTGTCTGTTGTCATGCATTCGGCATAAGAAAAAGGGTAATGATTTTTCAAAGTTTTAGAATCTACTATAGAGACAAGAGCATAAAATACTAAAGTAAATGTAATAGTAAAGTAAAATACTATGTAAACCACATTTACAATACTATGTATACACAGTAGAATACTATGTAACACAATTATGTAGGAAAAAATTGGTTGATGATTAAATTGATGAAACAATGGATTAAGTTGAATATAAAATTTAACAAAGGCAGGAGTACAAAAGTATGAAGTGTATAAAATGCTAAAATTTAAGCCACATAATTGTGTAGAAAAAAATTGATTGACGAGGTACAATGTGTACAATACAGTTCCTATGGACTAGTGTAAGCGGAAACGAAGCTATGTGAATACTAGATGTTTGCATAGAAATGTTTTCTTGTCAAGGCAGCGTAGCAACTGAAGCAGTTTTAGTTGCTTTGCATGGCAATTCATGGAATTTCAGAAATTAAATTTTCTTGAGAATTTCTCTAGGCAGCAACAACTGTAAAGGAAGATAATAGTTTTTATTTAATTTAATTAAAGAGCCAATTATTGTTGTTTGATTGTGCCACGTGAAATTGTTCTGTGACTATTCACTCGTTAAATAGTGCTTCTTGCAATTAAATTCATTGTTGTTGGCGTTCAGTAATGGATTGCTATTCGATTTTTATCCTAAAGCCATTATTGCAACCTACTTCAGTTATTATTTTCTTTTGTCATAAAGCTGGCTTCCCTCCTTTTACAGATAGAAAATTCCTGGTGTATTTATCAATCAGGATAGGCTATATATATATATTTTGTTTGTGTCAAAGGTTCTACGGGGATGCAAACAATGAATTATTGGGAAAATTTGGTTCTATCCCACTTTCTAGGGTTATGATAAGAGAAGTGTTGAGGTGGCTATGACACATTTTGCGGATGAAGGATAACAGATTACCAAAGTTCGCCCCCTTTTTGAAAAGCCCTTGACGCCCAGACGAAACGCAGTTCTTATCCTAATGATGTGGGAAGATGTCGTAAGGAAACATCTTTAGAAAATCGAAACTTCTTGAAAAGGGGTAAAGATAGAAGTTTCGAATAAATTGGGATGGAGGAGGAGCGTGTGTAGTTCATTTGGCCTCAGGTGGCTTGGTGCTGCTTTGAGTTGTTAGTAGTAGCAGTGGTCGTATGAGGATGCAACATGTTTTTATTTAGTTTGTTATTTTATTATTATATTCAAGAAACTGATTGTGCTGACGAAACCTTTTTCATTTGAGCACAGAAATTACTGCCCATCACGACAGTGTTTTTTTATGAACCTAGGATGAGATTATTAATTATATTAATTATTAATTATATAGCTCAAATTCAAGACCCTTGGTCCTAGCTGATTTCTGCATTTTTTTTTTTTTTTTTTTTTTTTTTTTTTTTTTTTTTTTTTTTATAGCAGTCTAGTCACGTGTTCCATCAATTCTGTATTTTTGGCATGGTTGCGATTTGACGGAAACCCAACAGAGTGAGCACGTTATCGGAACAGGAAAACAATTCATCCGTATCTCCAATAATAATTAAATGTCATCCTAATTGTTAATTATTAATAATTAATTATCAGTTCATCCAATTCGTCCATAAACAATTATTTTAGTTTTTAAGGCTCTATTGGGGTACGATTTTTTTTTTTTTTTTTTTTTTTTTTAATGATTTTGCCGTCCAAAGTACGTCCAATATAGCCCAATAATTGCACTTATTCAACAAAGAAATGCAATTAATTGCAATTAGCTTTATTAAGCACAAGGTATAACTAACTTAGATAGCTCATTAATGTAAATTACTTATATCATCTATGCCACCAAGTTTGTCCTTACTTTTAGGTCCATCTCAACATCCAAGCCCAGAAAAGTCCATAAAGCAGCATAGAAAATCCCCGATATCCCATCGTCAAGGCATCGAGAGTGTTTTATCCCAGCCTATTTACGCTAAAGCCCTTCCTGTTGCTACCCAAGTGATTTCACCTTCCATAGTCGACCATATAGTCAAAAAAGCCAATGCTCTGGATTGACAGATATTTCTTACAGGTATCTTAAGAAAGACATATTTTATGCTAGGTTATTTGCTTTTCTTTTTTTAATATTTTTCACTTTCCAATCTTCTCTCTTTACCATTGTTTCTCTCAGGCTAGTATTGGATCAGTTGTTTGTTTATGTTCTCTTGTATTAAGTTCAGAAACACTGTTGCTGCCATTTTTCCCCTGTAACACGGTTTACAGCATACCGGTTCACGCCATAATGGGGAAGGACGTTACAGTTGAAATCACAATGGGGTTTGTCATAGAGACTGATGAATTTGCACTGTAGGTATGAGTTCTAATATCCTTGGGTACTGTATAACCTTCTTTGTCATACTTTTCTTATAAACAACAAACCTTCGTCTGTCTAGGTTAAAGAAATACCCCTTCACAGGTAATGGCATGGCTTTTGTTCTTCTTCAAAGGAAATGAAAAACTTGTTTACATGCAATACTATTGGTTAGCATTGGTTAGAGAGATATTGCTTAGGGAGAATGTTGAGTTATTCTCATATGAGAGAATATTGGTCAGAGAGATAGACAGGATCTGGGGATAAAATGTTGTAAGCTGGAATTGTTAGTACGAACTGAGAATAAACTATGAATGGCGAAAATTGACTTTTCAGTGGCTGAAAGAGTAATAAGACTATTAAAAAAGGCTTGTATAGTGTAAAAAAGCACCATAAGTGTAAAAAAGCATAAAATGTAAATAACATAGCTTCTTTTATCATAAAAGTTCATCCTTGAATAGCTGCAAAAAATTTGTGGCGTGTGGCGATCATGTGTGGCGATCGCCACACGCTTTCATTTGTTGTCTTAAAGGATTTCCATTTTTGGTGCAGGAAAAGTATTATTTTAACTTTTAGTATATTTGAAGATAATTCGGTTCACATATAGAGCTGAATCGCAGCTATGGAATGATAGAAAATTGGCATCCTACGTTGAAACATTAAAAAAGATGAATAGCAGAAGAGCTGAATCGCAGCTGTGGAATGATAGAAAAATTGTTATCCTATGTTGAAACATTTAAAAAGGTAGGACTGCAGAAAACCAATAGATGAAAAACTTACATAGGGAAAATGAACCCTTAACTTAGTCAAAAACTATAATTTAAATTCAAAATTTGTTTTTCTGTAAGTCTATTTATATTGATAAGAAGTTTACTAAACAATTTTTTGTTTATTTTTTCAATGGCTGTATTTTTTAATTAAATGTAATATCTTATGCCTACCTACACAAAGGTGGAAGAAGGATATGGGGGGAGGGTGTTTCCCAGGAGCAATATTTTTCCAATGAACCCAAAACCACCACCACCGAAACAATTTAGTTCCTCCTGTGCCTCCAGAGGCACCTAGGGCATCCACGAAAAGTCTTCAGTTGTCTTGGAGGTGTGCTGCAGCTAGTACGTCATCCCATTCGGGCTGTAGGGACGCATGTACATTTGACAAGTCTCTTCTGTGTGAACGTCTCTGGGTGATATTGTATCGAAACAATAGACGCTAGTCTATTTCCGAAACAATAAATGCTGTCTATTTCTTAGATTGTAAAAATCCAATCTAATTTATACAAAATATAAATGCAGAAGACTTGCATAGAAGGTATAAACCGTAATCTATACTTTGATGCAGAAAAACTGATTCAAAGGCAGTATTAAGCAGTCATATGGAAACAGCTTCTGCTTTTCTCCTCTCTAATAAAATGCGTGTTACGTAACATAACGCTTTTTGCTTTGTACGCACCGTAATGTCTGAGCTGTTCAAGTCTCGAAAGTAGCTTAGTAACATCTGTTTTTGAGGAAGTAATTTTGCAGGAACTTGTGGTTGCACAGTGGATTGATACCTGCTAGGCAGTACGGAGCCCAGTGATCGATCTTTGCTGCCGCAAGGTTGGGTGACAGGCATGCTACTAGTCCCTGTAAAAAAAAAATTAAAAAAGAAAAATTTTTTCAACTGAAAGTAAGACGCGAAGTTAAAACTTAAAACGAACAGAAATTATTACGTATATGAGGGAGGTGGGTTGCTCATACTCAGCGCCTTGCTCTTTACGCTAAAGTTTTTGGTACTTAAAAAAGCTTCTTATTGTTCTACTTAAACGAACCTTGTGTTTCAGGAGTCCAAACTTTAGCGTAAAGAGCGAGGAGTTCAGGAGGAGCAACCCCCCTGCCCTTCATATACGTAATAATTTCTGCTCGTTTAAGTTTTAATGTTGCTCCTTACTTTCAGTTGAAAATTGTTTATTTAATTCCTGATCACTTTTAAATAATTTCAAGGACAAATCCCCCCTCCCCCATAGATATATTCTCTTAACAAATCAATCTTAGAGAACATTTACCTCGAACAATTACCCTTAATATCTCTTACGCTTAAAATTGAGTCAGTAAAGAGAAAGAAAAAAATAAGAAGAATTTGGTATAGGAGTTCTGGCAAATTCCTCCAAGGGAAAATTTTCCCTGACAAATTCACCCACTGGAAGCGTCTCTTCCCATGGAAAATCCCCCCAGCAGAAAATTTTGTCTTCCCCCTCCCACCCCGGAAAATGTATGCATACTTCCCAATAACAAATACTATACGTAAATAATGGGCAAATTGTATAACTTAAATACCTTTCCCCAGGGGCTGTGGGGGGTCATGATATCTCCAAAGGCATAATTATTCGGCTTTTAAACTATGCTGAACAAAATGACTATCTCAAAATTTTGATGGAATTTTTGTTTTTGACCCACCAATTTTTTTGGTCACTTAAAAAGGACACGGGAACTCTTAATTTCCGTTAGAGTGAGCCCTCTCCCGATTTTCTAGGGCCACTAGGTTGATACGATCACCCCTGAAAAAAAGAACAAAAAAAAAAACAAATAAACACGCATCCGTGATCTTTCTTCTGGCAAAAGTTACAAAATTCCACATTTTTACAGATAGGAGCTTGAAACCTCTACAGTAGGGTTCTCTGATACGCTGAATCTGATGGTGTGATTTTCAATAAGATTATATGGGGTACTTTCCCTTTTTTCGAAAATCCGGCAAATTTTCTCAGGCTAGTAGCCTTTAATAGGTAAGACCAAACCTAATGAAACTTATGTATTTGAAATACAGCATAATAAGCCGATTCTTTTAGTATATCTATTGGTATCAAAATTCTGTTTTTTAGAGTTTCGGTTACTTGTTGATCCGGGTCGCTCCTTACAGTTCGTTACCACGATATCCAATAAGTGAAACGTTGATTTGGTGGCCTATGTCCCAGCAATGGCTCTGGAGGGTCTTCATCTTGTTTTTCTTTAGTTTTTGAAGAAACATTTGTCTTTGTGTTGATTAGAAAATATAATTTTCGAGACTCACGGTGAAGCGTATCAGAATAATCAAAACTGGCTAAAAGTAAAGAAATATAGAGTTGCAAAGATTGTGAATAAGACGGTAGAAAAAAGGGAAAAATCACCAATGTGATTAATGCACATTTATCAGATTCTCTATGGCAGTTTTGACTCACAGTGGGATGGTACGTTGGGCTTGCGTGGTGTCCCCAGATCATCTGGCAGCACTCGGGTGCTTGCTTTTTTCGACTTTGAAAAATTAACTTTGGGCTAGCTAGATTGACCAGATAAATCCTTTACGTGGCGGTCCGTTGGGGGTATGACAAAGATAATTAGCCCCTCTTGAGATGTATAAAAAAAATGCGTTCCTTATGGATATATGCTGATAGTCTAAAAAAACTATGCAAAATGGATTTTTAAACTTGAGTTCCATAGAGAGAGAGAAGGATTAAAAAAAAAAAAAAAAACATCAACGAAAAATTATTGCTACCTCCCCTAAAAAGCGAAGCTTCTCCGTGGGGGAGGTAGAGAAAACAAAATTCTTAAAACAAAAGAAGACTTGGCCACTGACACCACTAATACCACCACACTAAACAATAAATACAAAATAATATCATATATTATACTTCCTACGGGGACATCATATCAACAAAACATCACAATAAATAAATAAATCAATCAGTCAAAACTCAAATTCAGCAATAAGCAGTTCCTTAATGGTTTTCCTAAATATATTGGGGTCTCCAATAATCTTAATATTACTATTTAAACTATTCCATATTCGCGTTCCTCTATAAAAAAAAATAGAAAAACATGAACGGGAAGAAATATCTCTAGGTACATAGAAGTCCGCACTACTCCTTGCATCATGAGAATGAACATTAGACCTAATGGGCAATAAATCACCCAAACAACGAGGCTGAACATCCTGCTGCAGTCCAAAAATAAACCACAATACGTAGAATTCACGAAGGTCTGCAGCCGGCAAAATTCTTAAAGTTTGGTAAATATCTCGAACAGACCTACGTGGAGATATACCAGCTAAAATTCTTACTGCATGATTTTGTAGAACTCTTATTGGTTTTAGGATAGAAGAAAAAGTAGAGAGCCAAATGCTCGAACAATAAAGTATATACGGCTGTATTAAAGAAAAATAAAGATGGCGAAGGACAGACTTGGGAAAACAATGTTGGAGTTTCTTCATTATACCGGGATTTCTTGCCAGAATTTTGCTAGTTAAAGTTATATGTTCCTTAAAAGATAGAGTTTCATCTATCACAATCCCAGGGTATTTAAAAGACGCAGTCCGTTTTATAACTCCATTGGACATATCTAATTCCTTGATCCATGGGTAGAAGTTTGGTGATCGCGAGAAAATAATAAAGTTAGACTTAGCCATGTTGATCCTTAGTTTATTTACCCTCAGCCATGCTATAATTCTATTAACTGATTCCTTCATGGAAATCTGCAGCAGCTCCACTGTCTTAACTGTGCTAATGGCTGTTGTGTCATCAGCAAAAAGTGAAACTGTTCATTAGTCGGGTTTACCGTTCATTTATTCTATAGCAAAAATTATTTAGACAATTTGGTAAATCATTAATAAATATCAAGAATAATTTAGGACCAAGAACTGATCATTGCGGAACACCTATTTTAATACGCTTTTTTCTGAAGAAGAATTATTTAGTTGGACATACTGATAACGATTACTTAAAAAAGTTCAAAAAAATTTAATGATTTACCCCTCAAACCATACACCTCACACTTCTTAAGCAGAAGTTGATGATCCAGAGTGTCGAAAGCTTTCATCAGATCTAAAAATATAGAACTTATTTTAAAACCTTTATCTAATACATCATTAAAAATAGTTGTCAAATAAATCATCGCCTGTTCCGTTGTCCTTTTTCTATGCAACCCAAATTGTGTCTCTGCCAGTAACTTATGATCTTCCAAAAAAGTCATCATTCTAATGCTAAAACACTTCTCTAAAACACGAGAAATGATGGGTAAAACAGATATCGGTCTATATTTTCCTGGGTCATTTTGAATACCACCCTTATGAATTGGGGTTACTCGGGCAACTTTAAAACAATCTGGGAATTTTCCTTGACGAAAACACTTACCCACATAAGACTTCAGATATAACAGGAAAAATACATTTAAGTGTTTTTAAAGTAATATGGTCGCTACCAGATGAATTACTACACAACCCATAAATATTTGTTTTAATTTCTTCAACTGTTCAAGTCCTTTAACCACCTTCGTTACAGTTCTAAAGCTAGCTGAAACTCCAAAGTGGTCGGATACATAGTTGATAAGGACCGTGGGAAGACTCAAGGGCACATTAGAAAGGATGCTATCCAGAAGCTCAGCTGACGTTCCCGTAATTCTTTTAGGGATATTTATACAAGGATGAAACCCAGTAGATAGACTTCTATTAATAAATTCAGTGCTAGCAGATGACTGACAAGGTCAATATTAAAGTCCCCCATAATAAAACATGGCATAGAGTTAATCGGAATTTTCATTAATTGTTCTTCAATTAGCTCCATAAAGTCTTGGAGCAGGCTCTGCGGAGGTCTATATACTACTACAAAAGTTCAAATTCTCTCTAGTGACATGTAGAACAAAACACTCGCAAACTTTCTCTCTATATATTGTAAGATCTTCTCTTATTGAAACCTTATAATCAGCCTGAATATAAGCTGCTAGGCCTCCATGTTGGTAATACTCCCGATTCCTTACATATAAAGTGTAACCAGGGATATCTAGTAATTGCGAGTTATTATCTTTTAACCACGTTTCAGTTAAAGCGATCACCTAAAAGACATTAGTATTTATTAATTCCGATAAAAAATTATGCGCAGAATTCAATCCCTGTCAATTCAAATGAAAAATGTAGGGCCAAAACGGCCCCTATCACAATACAAGGGTAATGTTTCTTCCTTAAAAATATACCTTGATGGTTCATTTGGGAAAACCTCAGTAGCATTAATATTTAAGTTTCTATTTATCATTTCATCAAACTGGCTGAAAAAATCAACCCTTCGACTTTCAAGTTGCATGACATTGCTGTTCCCCCGAGGTACAACGATATCTCTAATCATTATCAATAAAAGTTAATGCATGCGATGGTAGAGGGTGGCGGTGATGAAAAAAATCATTATCAAATAAACATATATCTAGACCTAGATAAATACAAAAAAAAATATATATATATATATATATTCCGTCAAACCGGACGCATATGTCAGCTTCCTGTCAGTTTACTTTTATATGACCTCTTGGTTTTGAATTATATTGAACTAGCTGTAGTCTATCGGATGCCAAGCGTAAAAAAGAAAAAAAAAACACAAAAAGTCAATCGTCAGAAAAACCATTTGTTAAAAAAAGAAAATAAACCTTTGATAGCAAAGAATTGTCGAAAAGGAAGTTTGTGCCCCCTCCCAAAACAATATTTGAAGTCCCAATACTCCCCTCCCAACCAAAAAAGAAACTTCCGATCAATCTTCCAGTCATGAGAAAAAACATAGTAAGCTTACCTAAACCCACGTTTAAAATTCGTCTATTTTTTTATGGAATTTACTTATTCTATAATAAGAAAGACTCGCTTTTTAGGATGGCATTAGGTGCCCGTTGTGTATCCTCAGGATTATATCTAAACTGGAATTTACAGAAATAGCCAATTAGTATAAAATAAAGGATAAGAAAGTTTTTATTTCTATTGTTATCGAGCCTTTCGGGAGCCAAGTAAATTGTGTGACGTGAATGTCCCACAAATAAAACGACATGAATTTCAGTGCTTACCAAATACTTAACTTTTCTCCAATTCTTTTACCAAGTTCTCGACGTGTACAAGTCAAAGAAAAATAAGGCTGGCCGTCTTATGGATGGCCACCATACTCCAAATTGTTACCTTGACACGCTTCTGGGATTTGTGGAGCACAAAAATATAAAGCCTTGTGAGCGCTAAGATATGTGACTACATCTATTTTATTTGTAAAGCTAATAATTTAGATGGCGTTTTAAGTCTCTCGTGTTATACAAGCAAAAAAACAGTCAAATCTAGAATTTTTGCATTAGCTATGTTCTATAATAATAATAATAATTAATTAATTTATAACCCACTTTTAAACAAAATAAGCGGAATTTTTACACTAAAAAACAAAAATTACAAAAATAGTGGTGATTAATTAAATGTTGTTTTGCTAAACTTTCAAGGCCTTATTGTATGCATATGTCCAGAATCTATTATGACGATTCTACCGAACAGGAATGGGAAATTTATAACCAATCAAGTTAAAAAATTTGAAATAATTCAGGTTCAAGATGGACTATTTGCAAAGCAAAAAAAAATATTTAACAATGGAAGATCAGTAACTCTTCCTCATGGCCTTGACTTTTGGGGGGGTCCAAAATTTTATAATTTATCATTGAACCGGGTTCTCTGAGGAACCCGCTGAAAAAATTCGAGTTAGTCGATCTAATTCCTGGACAGAAATACTTACCTTATGTTTGTATTGATCCAAGAGTATAGGCCCATTAAGACTTGTATTAAGCCGCTGCGATAGTTGGTTTCATTAAAATATCCCTTTTCGAAAACTCCCTTTCAAAAATATAATTTTAAAATACTCTTTTTCATAGCTAAGGTTCCTTGAAGTGTATTTTGTAGGCTTAGATGAGAAGTCAAAGAGTCAATTAATCTTATCTATGAATTAGAACGCCGTGCCTTGCTTACCTTGTGTTCACGCATTTACTTTTTTTCCAACGCCAAAAGTGCAGCGAAAATACAAACTACTTAAAGCTGTTCGTCTTATATCAGATCATTCCTTGTTTTCAAACACCGAAGACGTGGAAACATGGGATTTGCTAAAAAAAAAAAAAAGCCTTTTTGAAAATCCTTTTTTTTTCTTTTTTTTACGAAGGCTTTTTTCAATGCTTTATTTGAAATAAGAGCGTGTTTTCGATTGACGATGATTGCGGGATTTTGAAAAAAAAGTAAATTTTTCAATCCAAATTGTGAAAAACCCCGCAATCAGATAGTGTAAAGAATTTGGTTTTTTGCGCAATATTTGAATAGCTGGAAAGGCGCGAATGTGTTACCCCATGCTCATTTGGAAATTTATTTTGAATGTTTACCCATTGAATGTTACAGTGTTTATTTTAGTGACGCATATTTTTCAAGTTTTTCAAAAATGATCTGACCCTTACCCAAATCAAAGCCCCTGAATAACTCTCTTATAAAAAAAAGGAGAAAAATTTACTAAGATGGTCAAGAACAAAAAGAACTCCTACAAGCTCAACAATTAATTGTAACTTCAGTAGAAATTGCAAAATCCCTCCCAGAATATGAAGGGGGCACAGTCGTGGACCAATTCAATATCCATTGGGCCCAATTTGTCACTATGACAAAAATACATTGCACATTCTTTAATCTTTCCGTCATATCGACTCTTTGACAGATATTCTGTGCAATATAACGACCTTCGAATAACCACAATTGCTGTGGTAGCAGTTCCGCGCACAGCTACTCTGTCCCTCTCCCATTGATTTATTTCAACAATACCCTCTTTCCTCTCTTTTTTATTCTACCTGAACTACTCCCCCCCTCCACCAAAAAAATCAGACTTCATATATCATAGAGCCTATCAAGGAAAATAATATCAAATTTCAATGACAAATTTAGAATAAAGAAAAAGACTAACTGCATAATTTATTATGCATCTCTGTGTCCTTTCAAGGACACAGAGATATATCTATATATATCTATCTATAGAGATATATCTATCTATATATATCTCTGTATCCTCTCAAGATCATGAAAGTGGATAAAAATTACGTCCACAAAAAGAAAAGCAAAAAAACTTGAGAACAACCACCAAATTCACTATAGGCTTTGTTCACACGTCTGATCTGGCATCGAACATATTATAGATATGAAGCGTATCATTCGCATCACGTAGAACACATATTCACTGAAAGTTAGGTCTAATTTTACGCTCATTCTGAGCTCTAGTGCCACTTTCAAGGGCCAAAAGTGATTTGGGGGCAACTTTACAATCTGAAAAGCCCAACAGTCCCTATGTGTTTCCTAATATCACTTGATAATAAGACTCAAACTTTTGTACGGAAACTTCATTTTGAATTTTTCACGGATATGGGGGAGGAGGAGGAGTGGGGTTAATTAAACAATGGGCAAGTCCCATGAAAAATGTATAAAACCATGCGATATTTCGTACAAATATTTGAGAATATAAAAATCTAAAAAACACATCATGGGTCGTTGCAATATCATTGATATTATTTGATTTGAAAAAAAGCCCCACACTCCCTATGTGTTTCCTAATATCACTTGACTGCTCGGCAAAATCTTTATACACAAAGGTGGTTCAGTGATATTTTTATTTTCTTTTTTTTCTTAAATAAAACTTTCCAAAAAAGAAGTTTTTCAAAGAAAAGGAAATAGCGATGTTAGACTTAAGACCAGGAGAAATAAATTCCCAAAGCGACCATAAAGTTACTGTTAAAGAATAAATGAAACCCCAAACGAACAGAAATTAAAATTAACGATCACAGAAAACTTAGAGATAGCAGGTACTAATGAATAAATAAATCTTAAAACGAGTAAAAATTAAATTGAAGGTTCAAGTCAAATTTACTACACAGTAATACACAAAAAGGGTCTGGCTGCTGCCCTCTTTCCCCTTCACTAACTGTAGAAACCTACAGCTTGTTGCGTTATTTGCGTTTTATTGAAAACTATAATGTATTTTGAACACCATATTGTTGTTTTTGTAACATCGACGAAAAATAAATTTAAAATCATTATAATAATCAAGACGACTGGAAGGAACTATTAATTCTTGAAAATAATAACAATAATAATTATATATATTATAATAATATAACTATGAAAATGTTAAATAAATCTTGAAAGATATTAATTCTTGGAAACTCAGCAATTCAAAATTTAATTTCACTGCAATTTCTATATTAATTTTTTTAATGTTGTAAATATGAAAGAAAATATTTGTAACATATTTCGTTTTCAGTAAAGCACAAATGATGAAACAAGCTTTAGGATTTTCTTATAAAATGGTGTCGCCCTTAATTAAGGTCCTAAAATGGGATCCATAAAATGAGGTTCCACATGACATCAATTTCGTTAATTAATTTTTCCCAATGTTTCCCCTCTCATAAAATGTTGCAATACTTGAAATTGAGGCCCTAAAATGAGGTCCTATACAACATCAAATTTTGTTTATTATTTTTCTTAATGTTTACATTCATAGAAAGTGATGTCATACTTGAAGTTAAGTAGCTGTATTACCTTTCAGGAAACAAGTTTTGGTTCATGACACGTCGTCAGATGGTCTTAGTCCTATTGACCTCCGTAAGAACAGAAACCATAAATATTTATTTATTTGTTTTTATATATTTATCTATTTGCTTATTGTTAAAGAATTATTTTTGTATTTAACCATATCTCTTCTTTTTAGTTAAAATTTTTTAGTGCCAATATTAATTTTGCTTAACTAATTTCCTCTTCTCACTATTTTGGTTATTTACAGCAGACTTTTCCAAAGTCACACCCCCGTCCTCCAACAATTTAGCTGCCTTCTATGATTCGAAATGCTGGGTGTGGCTACAGCCTCCCCTTCATGGCCCAGTCTCCCTCAAATCCTAAATTTTCTTGAATTCCTGGGCACTTTTGCTTCCAATGTCAAGTAAAATATGTTTTTTATCTTTTTTATTAATATTATTCCTTCCCCCATCCGGAAAAAAATTCTCGGTACGTGCTTGGTTTGAGCCTATAATGGCCCTACACAACTTATTTTTGGTCGAATTTTAGAATTTATAAAGGAAATTATTCTTCAAAGAATTTATAATGTTTAATGTTTAATTTATAATTAATTTCTGGTGTCATAAAATAGGCCCCATACAATACATTCTAATGCTGGACCATCGCTTAGTTTATTAAGTTGATGCTGGGCTGGTCTGGTGATGCTTGACCCGTGACCAATTAGTTTGTGCTTTTGGGTGACTCTTTCTTTCTCAATTAGTCTTCTTCTGTACTATATTGTCTTTCTCATTTTCTCTAGATGACGAACTTGATTTTCCTGTATTGTCAGGGCCGTCAATTTAGGGAAAGGGAGCATTTACCCCGTGATTCACTGTTTGTTAATTGTGGGTGCCAGTTAAAAAAAATAATCAAAAAAAATTGTTAATTGTGAAAATCAGCATTAAAAAAAAAGCTAAAAACATGTGCCTGGATCGTACGCAGTCACTTTATTCACTTTTCACGGGCTCTTGAAACAAGAACTGGCTACACCGTTTCTACTCTATGCTGTTTAATTACCGGTTAAAATTAAAGTTTTCAGCAGCAAAAGAAGTTGGAGCCCCATGCCTTTCTGTATTTTCTATTTCATTCTCGCCTGTCTTAGGCATTTATAGGCAAGTTACAGTACAGATTAATTGATGGACCTTTTTTTAATAACCTCGTGTCTTAAAAAATTTCAATTCTTTTATCTGGCTTAAAATTTCATGAAGGAGAACCAATCAGATTTTAAAAAAACAGGTTTTTTTGTTTTTCCAGGGCTGATCTTATCAACCCAGTGGTCCTAGAAAATCGGGAGAGGCTACAAATATAATTTGCATATAAATGTTTTTGCATTTATAACTAATAAATCAAATAATACTAACATTTCGTTTACTAAATATCAATATATGTATATTGAACCGACAATGCACTTTCATTTGTATTTGGTTTCAGTAAAGTGCAAATTATGTTCTGGCCTTGGGAAGGCATATGGGTTTTGAGCCCAACTTATGTTAATTTCTGCTTGTTTTGAGTTTGACTCGGTTATTTATTGTAATTTCTGTTCGTTTGGGTTTCATTTATTTATCGATGCTGATTTGTGGTAGTTTCACGCTTGGTAGATTATTTGATTTTATTTTTGCTCATTTTTTGTTTAACAGAGTTCTTTACTTTTCTTTGAAAAACTTATTTTGTGGACAAAGTTTTTTTAATTAATTTCTGTTAGTTTTATATTGACATAGTCCTTTCAGGGAAAAAGAAAATAATATTTTAAATTTTTGTTTTTTTCAGACTTTATAGTTTGGCCTGCTATTTGTATGCTGGAGAAAAATTTTCAGCAATTTTTAAAAACATACACCCTTTAAGGGTATATGTTCTGTTAAAAATTTGGACACAAATAGAAGTGTTTAATTTAGTTTCATACCTCCTCTAGTTGACCTGAAATGGAAAACTTGATACCATTCGTAAAAAAATCCGTTTACTTTCTTTGATAGCTTGGATACACTTATGCTATTTTGAGTTGGTTAAATTTTAAGAGGAGAAGTAGCCCCAAAAGTATGAACATAATACCCTCAGTCGCTCTTGGGATACTGCTGAGATGCCTTATTGGGAATTCGCATTAACATAGTATATTTTGATTTAATCTTAATGCAACATTTAGTTTTTAAACATAATTGGCATATGGGAGGGTGGGCGTGGGAGGGGGATTATTTGCCCTTCAATCACTTTCGACTCTTAAAAAGGAAATCAGCCCTTTCTATTTAGAATCGAATGAGGCCTTTTTGAAGTTACGATAACTCCATCAATACGAAGTGCCCTGGTCTAAATAAAAAAAATAATACATTGTACCCACATCGATCTTTACTATAAAAATGTCAAGCCTTCCAATCCCTTTTGACCATTAGAAAGGGCAGTAGACTTTTCGATTTCCAGTCGAATGAACGCTTTTTGAGTTTCTACAACAGCAGTGTCTGTAAGCACTTTATTTGCCCCTAGGGTATATATCACAATCCTTACCCTCAAGGATGTGAGTGGGATTGTCATCCTTAAAGACATAATTTCCCGAATCTTCGACTACGTTAAACAACATGGCTATCTCAAAATTTTTATTGGATGGGTTTGGGAAAATGGTGGGCGTGAGAGGGGCGTTAGTCACTCTCCAATCACTTTCAACTAATAAAAAAGGCACTATATCTTTCAATTTCCAATCAAATGAGATCTTTTGAAGTTTCTACGACAACGCTTTCAATAAAAAACTTATCTGCTCCCAGGGCATAACTTACAACCCTTGCCCTGAGGGCGGGGGGGGGGGGGTTGTCATCCTGAAAGACCTAATTTCCAGAACTTTCAACTACGTTGAACAAAATGGCTCTGAAAATTTTGATGGGCTGTGTTTGGGGGAATGGTGGGCGTGAGAGAGGGGTTAGTTACCCTACAATCACTTTTGACTGTTGAAAAGGGCACTAGCCCTCTCAATTTCAAATTGAATGAGTCCCTTTTGAAGTTTGTACGACAACTCCATCTATAAAAACCTTATATGCCCCCAGGGGATAACTTACAACCTTTGCCCTGGGGGGTTTGGCATCCCTAAATACATAATTTCCAGAACGTTCAACTACGTTAAACAAAATGCCTATCTCTAAACTTTGATTGAATATGTTTGGGGAAATGGTGGGTGTGAGAGGGGGGTTAATTACTCTTCACTCACTTTCGACTATTAAAAAGGGCAATTTCAATTTCCAATCAAATGAGCCCTTTTTGAAATTTCTACAACAACTTTCTAAATAAACCTTATATGCCCCCAGGGAATAGCTTACAACCCTTGCCCTGAGGGCTCTGACGGGTTTCTGATCCTAAAAGACCTAATTTCCAGAAATTTCCAGAACTCAACTACGTTGAATAAAATGGATGGCTCAAAATTTTTATTGGATGTTTTATGGGAAATGGTGGGCGTGGAAGGGGTGTTAGTTGCCTTCCAATCACTTTCGACCATTAAAAAGGGCAAAAGCCACTCCAATTTCCAATTGAATGAGCCCTTTTCGAAGTTTCTACGACAACTCTTTCGATACGAAGTGCCCTGGTCTAAAGGAAAAAAAAAATAATACATTGTGCCAACATCGTTCTTATATGCCCCCAGTGCATAACTTACAACCCCTGCCCTAAGGGTTGCGGGGGAGCTCAAAAACATAATTTCTATGTAGAAATCAACTACGATGAACAGAATGGCTATCTCAAAATTTTAATTGGACGTGTTTGGGGAAATTGTGGGCATGGAAGGGGTTTTAGTTGACTTCCAATTATTTTTAATTATTAAAAATGGTACGAGCCATTTCAATTTCCAATTGATTGAGCTCTTTTTCAAGTTTCTACGACAACTCCTTCGATAGGAAGTGCCTTGGTATGGAAAAAAAAAATAGATAATACATTGTGCCAACATCATTGCGCTGCCTATGATTGGTCTTTAATTAAAAAGGAATTTTTCTCTCTCCGTCACTCAGAACTCATTCGAAGTGGTTAAAGGTATTATTTTAAAGATATCATGAAGTGTTATTGTCACAGCAAAATCGGTTATAAGGTCAGTGAAGCCATTGGACATTCCTTTATGATTTGCGGTAATGTCAATGGGATCGTATACAAATAATTTTGCCTTTTGTCTTATTTCTGGGGTTTTAGAATACACCATTATGAATATCACACAAAATAAAAACTTCTTGAGGGTCATATAATTGTGATAATTTATTTTGGAGTCGTTAACGTTTTAAACAATAAACTCTAAACTATTCGCAGGCAATGCGCTATGAAATGAGAAGGGCGAAGTTCGTAAAAACGAAAGTTGTTTTGAAAAAAGGCTGATGCAAAGGGGAATAGAAAGAAGAAAGCTGGTAAAGGAAGAATACAAGGAACATATATAAATTATCAAAAGCTAAGTTGTACGTAAACTATCATGATAAACGCACTACAATAATGGATTCTCTGCATGGGCGGAGTTTGGCTTCAAGAAATTTTAAAGTTCTTAGTAACATTAGATCACAGTTTAACGGGTTTTCTCACTTTATGTCGCCTTAAACTCGGCAATGCTTGTACAAGAGAAGTAATAACAGTGTAAACTCTTAAAAATAAATTTCAGTCTTGACTTGACTTACTTGACTTATATCCCATCCGGCCTCTTTGGCTGTATTGGGTAGTCCCCGAAGCCACGCCACGCCGACATGACGGCGGCGAATGTTTGATTTAGTATCGGCGGCGGCGCCGAATTTTTTTTGGCGGCGCGCCACGGTGCGCTGATTTTTCTGATTAAAAATAATAATAAAATTTCCACTTTACCAAGCACGTTCAACCTCGATTTTAGTAAGGATTTTTAAATGGTTGGCTAAAAACATACAAGAACAATATGACAAAACAGGAATTTGTTGGGCCGTGCGGAAAGTGTTTATGTTCACCGTCGATCAGACCAAGTAGAATTCTCATTTTTATCCACTAGACCCAGGGAAACCTATGTTGTGTTTATGTTTTACATAGCATTGTTCCTATAAAATCCTGTGTTTAATCATGTTCTTCTAAATAATAATTTGGTATAATTTGCGTGTAACTTTAAAAGTTTGAAGCTCAAACATCTCTCGTTCGTCAAATACATACGAAAATGAAGTGAAAAAAAAAATAACAACATCAAAAAAACATTTTATACAAATCAGATACCATGGCTTAACAACACCAACAATTATAATTCAGCGGTTGCATAACTTCAGTTACAATTGATGTAACAATAGTGAGTTTGTTTACTCTGCTTGCAGCCATTGATCTTTTTGCAGTCACTATCAGTCCTGTCGTGCTTAAAAGCGGTTTAGCTGGGGTACTTATAGCTGTTACAGCCAGAACTTGACGAGCGTAGACTGCCACTCGCGGGGTTTAATACTAGCGTTGGGCCTTGGGGTCCCAAAGAATGCCGCAAGTATTCTTTTCCTTTGTAACTGCTGAAATCAGTTGTTTTTAAATAAGGGGGAACACACTTGTACCTTTACCATAGGGCTCCTGCGCCCTATACTACAGGAGGAACTAAACTGCATCTTTACCCTCTTTTCTTATCAACAAGGAATAACCCTCCAAAATTCTTTTCTGAAAGAAGTGGTCAAGTTATAACGTTTCAAGTCAAAGTTTAAGGCTACTTCAACTTCAATGTGCTCTGCTAACTGTGCAAAAAAAATGTAATTCATTTCTATAGATATATTTCTATACTAGCTCTAGATAATCTACCAAGCGGGAAACTACCACAAATCAGCATCGATAAATAAATGAAACTCAAAATGGACAGAAATTACAATAAATAACTGAGTCAAACTCAAAACGAGTAGAAATTAACATAAGTTGGGCTCAAAACCCCTATGCCTTCCCAAGGCCAGAACATAATTTTCACTTTGCTGAAAAAATATAAATGTTTTTACTTTTATAACTTTAATAAATCAAACAATATTAACATTTTGACTTCTAAATATCAGTATATGTATACTAAAATAACAATACATATTCATTTGTATTTTTTTCAGTCAAGTGCAAATTATGTTCTGGCCTTGAGAAGGCATAGGGATATTGAGCCAAAATTATATTAATTTCCGCTTTTTTTGATTTTGACTCGGTTATTTATTGTAATTTCTGCTCGTTTTGGGTTTCATTTAATTATCGATGCTGATTTGTGGTAGTTTCACGCTTGGTAGATTGTTTGATTTTATTTTTGCTCATTTTTGTTTAATGGAGTTCTTTTCTTTTCTTTGAAAAACTTATTTAGTGGAAACAGTTTTTTTTTATTAATTTCTGTTCGTTTTATATTGACATAGTCTTTTCAGGGAAAAAGAAAATAATACATTAAATCTTTTCGTTTTTTAAGAATTTATAGTTTGGCCTGCTATTTGTATGCTGGAAAAAAAATTCAGCAACATTTAAAAACATAGACCCTTTTAAAAATCTGGACACAAATAGTAGTGTTTAATTTAGTTTCATACCTCCTCTAGTTGACCTGAAATGGAAAACTTGATAACATTCGCAAAAAAATTTGTTTACTTTCTTTGATAGCTTGAATACATTTATACTATTTTGATTTGGTCAAATTATAAGAGCAGAAGCAGCCCGGAAAGTTTGAACATAATACCCTCATTCGTCCTTGGGATAATGCTGAAATTCCTTATTGGAAGTTAGCATTAACACCGTGCATTTTTATTTAATCTTAAAGCAACATTTAATTTTTAAACATAAAGGCAAATTGGAGGGTGGGCGTGGGAGGGGGATTAGTTTCCCTTCAATCACTTTCGACTATTAAAAAGGACATCAGCCCTTTCTATTTTCAATCGAATGAGCCCTTTTCGAAGTTCCTACGACAACTCCTTCGATACGAAGTGCCCGACTGGCAAGTCAGTTAACAGTGAGCTAAAAATACCCAAGCCTGACGGATCTCAAATGAGCGCTTCAGACGTAAACGAGTTCTTTGCTGGCATTTGTACCACCTACCCCTCAATTACAGAGGCCGAACTGGTTGATCTCTTAGTTGATTGTGAAACTGACGAAATAAAACAGTTTACCGAATTTGCTGTTTTTAAAGAACTTCAAAAACTAAAACCGAATTTATCTTCCTACCCTGGTGAGTTGCCGGTCAAAATTATTTGCGAATATGCCTTGTTTTTAGCCAGACCATTGGCATCGATCATCAATCAGGGCTTCAGTGAACAAACCTTTCCCGATGCTTGGAAGCGAGCCTATGTCCGCGGAATACCCAAAGTTAAAGGACCTAAGACATGTGATCAGTTAAGACCTATTTCGATCACTCCGAACTTTGCTAAAGTTGCAGAATCTTTCATATACCGTGAACTTCTCACGGACATTTCACTGTCACTTGACCCCTTCCAGTATGGTTGCCTGAAGGGATGCAGCACGTCTGTTTATTTAGTACGGCTTTATCACCTAGTAGTTGAATGGTTGGAGTTTGGAAGCTCGTTTGTAGATTTACTTCTGGTAGACTACCGAAAGGCATTTGATTTGATTAAGCACCCTCTTGCCGCCCAGAATCTCAAGTCAATGGGTGCCTGTAAGCACATCCTCCAATTAGTAGTTGATTTCTTACGTCACAGGTATCAAAAAGTGAACGCCCTTTTTCCCGGTGATATTGAATCGGAATGGGTGGAAATTACATTTGGCGCCCCACAAGGTACCAAATTAGCAGCTCTTCTTTTCCTGGCTGTTATCAACTGTGTACTTTCTGACTTTGACGATCGTTTTAAATTCGTCGATGATTTGTCTGCGCTTCTTAAATACCACGTAAAGGATTCGCAAGCTGTAGCCCAGTTTGACTCAAATTTTTTCGATTAGTTTAAATCACAATGTACTGCGAACAATCTTTAAATTAATGAGAATAAATCACAGGTTTCGAGGTTCATCCCATTTAAACGCAATTTTACCTACCCCGCGACTTCGTTCCCTTCTGCTTCGTGTGCGACTATCTTGGGTTTCACCTTTAGTGTGGACTGTTCTTTCTCTATTCATGTACAAGAGCTGGTTAAGAAGGGACATTATGCTATGCGGATACTGGTGGCGATGCGCCGCCTAGGTTTTCCAGTGTATCAGCTGAAAACAGCGTACCTCACTTTTATTTGACCCATCCTTGAATATGCGTGTCCCGTCTGGGGCCCACAATTTCCTCATATAGATTACTTAAGTGATGATTTGGAGGGGATCCAGAAACGAGCTGTAAAGATCATTCTTTGCGAAAAATATGTAGATTACAGCTCCGCTCTGAAGTCACTTGAAATACCAAGCCTTCGTGATCGCCGTTTTCAGCTTATGATTCGTTTTGACCAGTTTTTATTGTCTAGTGCTGCACATAGGACAATATTACCACCTAAAAAGCCTGTCCTCGCAAATACCAGGAGCAATAGAACACTTATGCCCGTCTCGTGCCGCACAAACAGACTTAGTAACTCCTTTGTTCCTTTTTCGTAAAAAAGTTTTCATGTAAAAAACAGCGCCTTTTAGTGCATTTTTTTTAATGTGTCTATGACAGCTGTTTTCATTAAAATGATTCTGATTCTGATTCTGGTCTAAACAACAACAACAACAAAAAATGATACATTATACCCACATCGATCTCTACTATAAAAATGTCAAGCCTTCCAATTACTTTCGATTATTAAAAAGGGCACTAGGCTTTTCGATTTCCAATCGAATGATCCCTTTTATAGTTTCTACGACAACGCTTTCTATAAGCACCGTATATACCCCAGGGCGTAAATTCCAACCCTTACTCGAAGGGCTGTGTGAGGGATTGTAATCCTCAAAGACCCATTTTCCGGAATTTTTAACTGCGTTGAACAAAATTGCTATTTCAAAATTTTGATTGTATAGGTTTCGAAAATCGGTGAGTGCGGAAGGGGTGTTAGCTGCTTTCCAATCACTTTCGACTATTAAAACGGGCAATAGCCACTCCAATCTCTAATTGCATGAGCCCTTTTCGAAGTTTTTACGACAACTTCTTCGATATGAAGCGCCCTGGTCTAAAGGAAAAAATAATAAATAATACATTGTGCCAACATCGTTCTTAGATACCCCAAGGGCATAACTACAAAACCCTTGCCCTAAGGGTTGTGGGGGAGTAACCTCCTCAAAAAGAATATTGTTTATCTGAAAATCCATTACGTTGAACAAACAGGCTATCTCAGAAATTTGATTTGATGTGTCTGGGGAAATAATGGGTATAAAAGGGGTGTTATTTGCATTTCGATTATTGCTAACCATTAAAACTGGCATAGGCTATTCTAGGGTCCAGTTGAATTTGCTTTTTTTGAAGTTTCTATAATAACTCCTTCGATATGAAGTGCCCTGGTATGGAAAAAAAAATACATTGTACCAACATAGTTCTTTACTTAGGTAGCTCGATTGCGCTGCCTATGATAACATCCTAAATTGCCTAATGCTCTTTTACCTACCTCTTTTCATCCGAAAATTCAGAAAGAAAAATGAACAGAATTTTAAAGTGGAAGGTAGAATTTTTGTTTCAAGAAAAATTTCTTCTTTTCCTTCCTACGAACTGATATACATGGCGAGCCCAAGAGGAAAGTATTTATCTTTAAGAAACAGATCAGCCGGGATGACGGTTGAAGCCCGGAGGTCGATATTGATAAACAAAAAAAGAGAGAAAAAAAACAAAACAAAAACGGCGGCGTATTAATGACGCCGCGAGCTACCGTTTTTTTCGGCGGCGAGCCGCCGACTTTTCGGCGCGGCTTCGGGGTCTAGTATTGGGGCTTCTTCTCTTCTCACTAGTCGTTGGATATGGCGATGGGGTTCAGTTAAATCTGGTGTTAGACGAAGGAGTTGGAGGAGGTTCTGGTCGTTGAAGTTGTATCATCTCTTGCGAGGTTGGCCAAGAGGTCGTGCGCCATGTACCCTTCCTTCAAATGTGATTTTTGGGAATTGATGTGATCCTAATCGTTGGATATGACCAAGCCAGTGGAGTTGCTGACTTCTAATTCGGTTAGGTAGCTCGATTGCGCTGCCTATGATAACATCCTGAATTGCCTAATGCTCTTTTACCTACCTCTTTTCATCCGAAAAATCAGAAAGAAAAATGAACAGAATTTTAAAGTGGAAGGTAGAATTTTTGTTTCAAGAAAAATTTCTTCTTCTCCTTCCTACGAACCGATATACATGGCGAGCCCAAGAGGAAAGTATTTATCTTTAAGAAACAGATCTGCCGGGATGACTGTTGAAGCCCGGAGGTCGATATTGATAACCAAAAAAGAGAGAGAAAAACAAAAACGGCGGCGTATTAGTGACGCCGCGCGCTACCGTTTTTTTTTGCGGCGAGCCGCCGACTTTTCGGCGCGGCTTCGGGGTCTAGTATTGGGGCTTCTTCTCTTCTCACTAGTCGTTAGATATGGTGATGGGGTTCAGTTAAATCTGGTGCTAGACGAAGGAGTTGGGGGAGGTTCTGGTCGTTGAAGTTGTATCATCTCTTGCGAGGTTGGCCAAGAGGTCGTGCGCCATGTACCCTTCCTTCAAATGTGATTTTTGGGAGTTGATGTGATGCTAATTGTTGGATATGACCAAGCCAGCGGAGTTGCTGACTTCTAATTCGGTTAGGTAGCTCGATTGCGCTGCCTATGATAACATCCTGAATTGCCTAATGCTCTTTTACCTACCTCTTTTCATCCGAAAAATCAGAAAGAAAAATGAACAGAATTTTAAAGTGGAAGGTAGAATTTTTGTTTCAAGAAGAATTTCTTCTTCTCCTTCCTACGAACCGATATACATGGCGAGCCCAAGAGGAAAGTATTTATCTTTAAGAAACAGATCTGCCGGGATGACTGTTGAAGCCCGGAGGTCGATATTGATAACCAAAAAAGAGAGAGAAAAACAAAAACGGCGGCGTATTAGTGACGCCGCGAGCTACCGTTTTTTTCGGCGGCGAGCCGCCGACTTTTCGGCGCGGCTTCGGGGTCTAGTATTGGGGCTTCTTCTCTTCTCACTAGTCGTTGGATATGACGATGGGGCTCAGTTAAATCTGGTGCTAGACGAAGGAGTTGGGGGAGGTTCTGGCCATTGAAGTTGTATCATCTCTTGCGAGGTTGGCCAAGAGGTCGTGCGCCATGTACCCTTCCTTCAAATGTGATTTTTGGGAGTTGATGTGATAATAATCGCTGGATATGACCAAGCCAGCGGAGTTTCTGACTTCTAATTCGGTCCATGATAGTGCATGTGCAGTGGAGAAATTTACAAGGGTCTTCATGGTAGACTCGGTCAGTGTTAGTAATTCCGTGGTATGTGGCGGAGGAATTTTATTTCAAATGCGGAGATTTGACGTCTATCATCAGCTTTAATTGACCAAGTTTCACATGCATACATATGGGGTTTATGAGGGATCAATGGGGATTATGAGAGAGTTAAAGAGTCGGGCCTTCAGTGATTTGATAGTAATTTACTTATCGAAATTGATGGTAGGCTCTTAAAGCTCCTGGTTGAAAGGCCAAATCTACGCCTAATCGGTTTTGAGCAATCGTTATTAGAGGTTAAAAGACTGCCGCGTTAAACGAAAGATTCTGTATTTTCAATTTGCTGTCCTTTTATGGTTTGCTGTATGACTCTGAATGCAGAGTCTCTAGATACCCGCATAACTTTCTTTTTGGCTGTGTTGATTGACAACCATCCCGAGGGCTTCAGTTGCTGACACTAGCCTGTTTGTGTCTGTTTGGAGGAGATGTCTATGTCTATTTGTTTTCACGATGTCGTCTGCGTACGCTGATTTTTTGACAAATTTCCCTCCAATGGATGCGCCGTCTGTGGTTTTAGAGAGTGAAAAGGCTGCATTTAGAAACAGATGAGGAGATAGGAGGCAGCCCTGAA
The DNA here is from genome assembly GCF_049724085.1 of Artemia sp. Qi Xiang Cuo. Lineage (NCBI taxonomy): Eukaryota > Metazoa > Arthropoda > Branchiopoda > Anostraca > Artemiidae > Artemia > Artemia sp. Qi Xiang Cuo. The sequence continues at coordinate 80,879,758 of NC_142799.1, read as the reverse complement.
GAACACCTGCTGACGCCTGGAATTCTTTTGACAATCCCTCGGGTGTCTATAGTAGATCGATCTCTTCGGAAGTAGGTCTGATATTCCTCTAAGATGAGGTCAGTCAGGGGTTTTAGTCGGTTAAGTAGGATTTTCGTGAGGATCTTCATCGGTTGGGTTGTCATGCTTATTGGTCTGTATTTATTACGGCCGCCTTTTCCGTCCTTTCTGCAAAGGGGGACAATCGTGGCTTTCGCCGAAGATCTGCGGAAGTGGCCCGTTTCCCAGATGCCTATTGTGAATGTATGATGTCTATCAGTTCTTCTGGGCCCGACTTAAATATCTTTGACTGGATACCAACCGGGCCATGGGTTTTGTTTGTCTTCAGGGATTGTGTAACTGGAACTACCTCTTCTCGTAATGGTGGTGGACTTGGATCTACTGGGTACTCCGGAAATTGAAAAGATAGTAGGATAAATGGATCAGGGGTTATTGTGGGGTTCAGTTCCTGGAAAAAGTAATCCTAGAAGCGTTCACGCCTCTCCTCAGAATCTGTGATGAGTTGTCAATGTTTATCTAACAAGGTTTTTGCTGCCACGGATTTCTTTTCTGACGCCCCCGTACTTTTTTCAGTATGTAGTGACTGTCACCTTTTTAAAGGCGTCTTCGCATTCATGGCACTTGTCGTTGACGTATTAGTAGAGAGCCTGCCATATTTTATTCCTCTACTAGATTGTTTAGCCTCTTGTATTCGTCCTGGATTTTTCGTTCTTGTTTGTTGGTGTGGTTACCATTCAATTTTATCAACAATCTTACCCTAGAGGACCCCTGTGTATGGCGCCAGACAGCTTAATATGGTGAAGCTTTCATTTGAAGGAACTAAACTCCAAATGAAGTTCATTTGAAATTGTTGTTTTTTTTAATCAATAAGTTCTTAATTTTTGCAGACGAAAGGCGCTGCCAAATTTACCTAAGTTACTTTTGCTTCTTTATTTTTACAGTTGGACGTGATCTGTGAAAATGAAGTTATGTCGTATTAGGTATTACGGTATTTTCACACCTCTGACAAAAGTTTGGCACTGCCCTAAAATCCCAATAAAGTAACCTAAAAAAAAAGAAAATCATGGTTTTAAGGCATGAATAGACCTAAAATGGGTCTAGGGTGAAATTTATTTTGATTTCTTTGATACTTTAAAGTTGGAAACATGCTCTTTGACTCCGCCCAAAAAGCTAATTTTTTATTACAGTGTGGCACTTTACCTTTCTACCACTTAAAGGCTCGCTCAGTGGGTTTTGGTTCTCTGCCTGGACAGAAACTATAACATAAATATTCAACATTAGCGACAATTTGGTTCAGAAAGGGGACATATCACAGCGTGGAAAGGGAATTTCCCTTGAATATAGCTTTGAGAAGCTCTACGAAGAGACGGAGAGCTGCATTCAAGTCAACGGCAAACGGAGCATGATATTCGGTATCAAAACCCCGTAACTTTTCAACTTCATCATAGACTATGTCATGACACGAACTACAAATCGCATGCCCTTCCGTCTGCGGTTTGGGGATGCAAATTTATAACGCGTCCGTAAGCTCAGTCCTGCTCTATGCAGCAGAAACATGGCCCTTTAAGTTGACAACCCTCAATATGATAGACGTCTGCCAGATGAAAAAGCTTCGTCTGTTTGAAGGACTTCGATGAGATGATTTTGTGAGTAACGCAAGCCTACTTACACACACCTCCTAAGTGCCGTTCTCCATCCAGATAGCACAGCTCACTCTCAGGTGGTTCGGACACTTCCTGCTTGTGCCGACGACAGCCCAAGCCCGAATAATCTATGATTTTGACCCAAAAGCTCATGCCTGGTCCCGCCCAAGAGGCAGACCCTGGACCAGGTGGAAGGATAGTCTCAATAAATTCCTGGAGATGCTCAACATTGCTGTCGACGAGGCCCCAATCTTAGCACCAAACCGGTCAGCCTGGAGGAGCAGAGTTGCGACGCTCTCTAGGCCGCCCCCAACAAGGTAGGAGCCCTAAGTCAAGTCACAGGAATTGCTTCAGTTGCTACCAAAGCATAAATATTAAAGAAAGTGGAGTCATGAAGAAAGGTATGTGACTGATGTGCCTAAAAATCTGTAATGGAGAGTATAGGAATTTTCGCTACTGTTTAATATTTATGCTGTGAAAGAAACCGTAGTTAATGAACTTTACCAAAACGTTGTTGGAATTTTCCCTCTTTCCTTAGGTACCTGCTGGAACACTTTCTTTGGGGTCGCTAGCGGCTCATTAACATATGCTCAATACATACGCATAATGCATAGTTTTGTGTACTATGTGGCATACGCATTTAATCACGCTAAGTAGGACTATTTGACTGGATCATTGGGGAGTAAATCCTGTTTTATCAATGCAAATTATTCGGATTTTTCGTACTGTAATATCATGTTATAGCAATGGATGTGGTCACTTTTAAAATTTTCCTACCCACGAAGGGAATTTTATTCCCTAGACCTCCATAAATTTATTATTTTTAATTTGCTAAAATTTAGCAGATATATTGATAAAGTGGATAAGGCAGATATATTGATAAAGTAAAGCATCTTACTACCATCAGACCCAAAATGCCTTCAATAAGTTGGAGTGTTTTTCTTTTAGCTAGTATTTTTCTTTTTTCTAGTATCTTTTTATTTATAAATCAGAAACTAGTATCTTTCTATTACTTTGAAGCAAATGGAAGCTATTAAACTGAGATTTTTGATAAACTTCCCATCATTTATTAGAACATAGTAAATAGCCTTATCAGTGATTCACCAAGATCGACATTCCTAAAAATTTTCGCTCTCTCTTTGAATCAATATAGTTCTGTGTGAGATAAGGGATATTATGGGTGGAAATTTTGACAGTTGAATATTAGAATATGGCTAAATCCGTTAAACCAACGTATTTAAAACGAAAAGGGATTTTAATTGCTTCGTCTTTCATTAGTGGATTAGCAGTTTGTTTTCTCATCTCTGCTTTAGCAACAGACTTTTGGATTACTTGCGGAGAAGACAGAGGGAGTGAGGGATACGCAAACGTTCACTACGGTCTGTTCAAAGGGAGGAAAGATATAAAAATCAATATTTTGGTAGCTTCTAGCTATGACATATTTAGTAAGTCAGTTCTTCATTTTTGACAAAAAGGTATTCACTAAACTCTTTTGTATAAACAAAAGACATGACAAATTAGATTATATGCTTTTATCGACTTTTTTTTTTATTAACGGGCTTTAAGAAATAGGCACCTTAGCTAGCCTTTTTTAGGCTTTTACCACTAGTCCCCATCTGCTGCGTTTTTCAAAATACCGCAACGATCTTCGGATTGCCGTCAATTTTTTACCAGCCTTTTGCAGAGAACGCAAAGAGCCGTGCTTTGAAGTTTTCCAACCATGCGAGAACACGTGCACAGGAACGAGATAAATAACTGATTTTTCAATTGTTTATATGCTATAACCCATAAACTGTTGTAATAATAGAAAGTTTAGCAGCATCAAGCGGATTGAAATTCTGTATAAAGGTAGTTGCGATTTTGCCGGATCATACATGCTATTTCCCGGTACTAGGCTGATTTCCCCCTGGAAATCCCCCCAGAAATTTCCCGCGGATAATATCACCTGGAAAATTCCCTTCCCCGGGGAAAATTTTCCCCGCAGGTAAGTACTCCCAGAAAATTCTCTTACGTGTAGAATTGAGTAGCCAAGGGGAATGCATGACAAATAAAAAGAAGTAAAAAAAAGGGATTTTTGTAATATCCTATTTATTATTCCAACTTTTAGGTAGAATATCTAGTGTAAAATATCCTGCATTATTTATTTTTATTTCTTTTAATATTTTTTTATTATGTTTTTGGTGGTCGGCCGTTGAGTTACCATAGAAAGGTGAGACAAAGGCTAAAGATAATAATTTGGAAATATGAGATTAGAGACATACAAAGTTTTTCATCTCATTACAATTCATTCTATGTGTTCAAACACCAAAGGCGTGGAATCATCAGATTTGCTTGAAAGCCTTTTAGAAGACCATACTTGTTATATTTTTTTTTTACGGGGGTGTTTTTTAATGTTTTATTTGAAATAAGATGCATTTTCGATTGATAATCCAGGTTCTCGCTTCAGATTGTAGGATTTTGAAAAGAAAAGTATATTTTACAATCCAAATTGTAAAAGACAGGCTGGGACTAAGAAGTACGAGTAATTACTTTCTGTGGATTCGATCTGGCACCGATATTTACAGTACGTGATACCAGTTGCACCTTGGAATCAAGAACGCGTCCATTAGGCATACATAATAAGGTATTCCATTCTGAAGCACCTTTAAGGGGCGTTTTTTCAAAATTTAATTTAATTTAAATAACATGGAGTTAAACTCCAAGTCAGAGCCAGTCGGATTTAAAATGGACAATAGTCCTTAGTTCAAATAAGCGAGCAAATTATTTTCCTTAACAATTATCTTACCCTGCTATGGTAGCTCAACTCCCAACGCCACCAAAAAAGGAATTAAAAGAAATAAAATATAAAATAAACACTACAGGATATTCTACTCCACATATTCTGCCCGTATTTTGGAATATCGATAGAAATTCCAGAATCCCTTCTTTTCTTCATTTTTTATTTGTCTTGCTTTCCTTTTACTGCTCAATTTTCCATACGAGAATAATTTTCCGGGGGGGGGGGGTCAGCTGGACATCCTACTTAATATATATGCGGTATGCACTGAGGGTATGAAGGAAGATTGAACTACTGTAAAGGGTGAACGGCCATACTAGTAAAAGCAAACTTGGGCCCACAGGAGGGTGGGCAGGAGGCACAATACCACTATTGAGATTAAGTATGAAAATTTAAAAGCAACGTATGAAATTAAAATAAAAAGAGAATTATCTAGGTAAATTGAAATATAGCTAAAATAAGTTAAAGTAAAAATAAGATAAAGTAATAAAAATGAAGCTAGTGAAATAGAAATAAAATAAGCTAGCACAATTAAAAAGTCCATCATGAAAATTTAAAAAGAACAAAAAATTATTCTACTTTGCCATAGTGTTGGATAGTTAGGAAGGACGTTGTTCCCTAATTTTATATTTGAAAATTGCCAAATATGGTTAGCTTAATCTTTTCTTTCTTAACATAATAATAATAATTGTATAGAAAAGCTGTTCAACCATAAACAAACACGTTACAATAATACAGCACTAATGTTAAACAGAATAACAGTGAAACAGAGCCTGAGTTAGATTTTTTTCTTGGGGGGGGGGGGCAAATTTAGACTTTACCATTAATACTGTAATATATTAGATATTTTTACCAATAATGGTAATATATTTTTATATTAATGGTAATATAATGATAATATAATATATATTACATTGATATTTTTATATTAATGGTAATATATTTACCATTAATACTATAAACATTAAAATTTGTGTCCATAAATATTACAACTTTAGCTTATTTTACTGCCCCTCCCCGGACGTGCCACCCGTGGTGCTTGCCCCCTTTTGTCCCCTTTCTACATCCTGCCCTGCATTGAAACACAAAGAGATACCCAATTCGATTCTGTTCTATTAGCTGGAAAACACGCGAGAAGTGAAGTTTGGTTAATGCTAATGAAATAAAATAGGATAAAAATATAAAAGTTCAGAAATAAATTTCTGCTATATATTTGCACATTAGGGGGGTCGGGTAAAGCATAGCATTTATTAAATACTTAACCTAACCTACGTACCTTTTTCCCCCCTAAACCGCAAAAAACGAAAGTTTAAATATAGTTCCCGAAGTCAGAAACCCCTTGTTTATGCAGCATCAGATCGATATTACCGGGTAATGCCTATTTGATCTTTGCTTTCCCCGAGTGGCTGTCTCGCGTGTTCCAGCTAATAGAACAGTACCCAAAATTACATACGAATTTAGCAAAATACGATAAAAGGGGCATTATGAAATGAGACTACTTTACTTTAATTTAAAGAACATATGCGAAGAACAAGGTTGATGATATTAGGTCGTAAATGGAAGTACAGACAATGAATTTTCAAATTTAATTTAAGTTTCGTTAGTGAAATTCAGTAGATTATGTGCGTAATCTTCAGGGCACAGTTTATATAATTATCCAGTATGATCTTTCCCTATCTCACCCATTATAAAAACCCAGACCAAGGTGCGAGTGCTCCAGAGAACGTTTTTGCAGATAGAAACATAGGCGGCATCAGATTTTTTCATGGGTAGACAAGTCAGACTGTGATCTAATCGAAAACAAGAGGAAACCCGCTATTACGAATAATGCACTTGTTGGAAACAATCGGAAACAGACTAACCCGCTAATGCAAAAAGGAGTGGGAGGAGCTTTTTGTTCGCACCGAGAACGAAGACCAGAAATGATCTGCGATAAGCTTACTGGATAATTATATAAACTGTGCTTCAGGGTTACAATTTAGTGGAATTTGCTATAACCTTGAGGATCAATATTAGTTACAAATATTCGATTTTGGGAAGTGTTGTAGCTTTGCCTCTGGGGTGTATAGTTCAGGGGATCCAATGGGGATCTATTGTGGTTGTGTATCACTGTAGAGAAATTTATATCTACCTACAGTGTTGTGCGTAGAGTGGTGTTTCCACTCAGGATTCAGTATAATTTGTAGTAGAACTGTTTTTTTCATTTTGGATTATTGTTGTAGAGGTGTTCGAAGGAGTTGGGAAAAAAACTGCCACGTTGTGAAATTTGAAGGAGGAGAAAAAATCACTAAAAGATCACAGACAAAAGCCATATCAGAGGCAAAGCTATGGCGTTGCCTATATTAAAGAACTCAGGGCGAATTCGTGTGGAAGGGGTGGTTGTAGGAAGTCCGGAGGGGGCTCAGCTGATAGGGAATTGAAAGTTCTAATAAACTTCATGAGACTCAAAAGTGATTGGAGGGCAACCAGCCCCTTTCTCCTATCCTTTTTTCACTAATCCCCCACCCGTAACCTTCAAAGACCTAGGATCAAAATTTTAAGATGTCCATTTTGTTCAAAATAGTCAAAAGTTCTGCCTCCACAGCACCTAGAGCAAGGACTGTAAATGGCAGTTGTTTAAATATGTTTTATAATGAAAAAGCGAGGCTTGTATATTGTCTAAGGAACGGCGTAGAGTATCAATTTAAAACTTTCAGGGAATGTTGAGGGGGATTTTGAACTAAATTAAAAGATAGTTTGTGGATTCAGGTTGTCGAAATGAAATATTTTTAATCTCTCTGGAGAGGCTAAGGGTATTAACTAGAATGTTTCTGGGGATATCCATGGGAAAGTTGAACCAAATCAAAAGACTCTATGTTCACCATCAACAACTTGGTGAACGTTTGCATGAACACAAAATTTCAATAAATACGTCCCTGAAGATCGAAAATAGAAATGACAACTTTGATTCCGCCTTGGCCCTGCATATCTTTGAAAATCCTACACATTTGGTTCTTTTTGAGGAGGCAACTCTAATATCTACCGTAAATCGCCTGCTGCAATCTTTTAAGGACGTAATTGAGATAAAAAAATATATAAACAGAAATTTGGCTATAAATAGAGACACCGGAGATATTTCCTTGAGCCCAATTTATGACAACTTAATTTCAAAAGACTCAATCAATATTTTCGCCAAGTCTAATTTGAGACAACATGTCCGCATACCTAATAAATATCGAAATTGCAGAATGGCGAAGTCTATCCAGGCAACGGATACTTATTCAATCCAATTGGTGAATGTTTCTTTCATTTATTTCTGGCTGTTTTTTTATTCAGTGTCTATTCTGCTCTCGTTAGATTCACTTCGGAATGTTAGATTTTGTTTGATTTTTTTCTTTTTTTTTCCTTTTTTTAGCACTGAAGACGACTTGGCGGAGATCCTTGTCGAAATATTTGCTTGTTCTTCGTCTTCATAATTGGCTGACAAAGTCCTCGTTTTCTCACCTATTTGATTTTGTTTTTCATTTATTATTTACTTTCTTCTCTTGTCTTCACATGCTATGTATATCCAGGTTGTCAAAAGGGCTCATCTGTAATATCTCAGGAACGGCTTAGGATATTGAGTTGAAAGTTTCAGGAAATCTTAATAGGGATATGGAAATAAATCAAAAGGTAGTACTTTTATACAGGTTGTCAAAAGGGTGAATCTGTAATATCTCGGAAATGGCAAAGATTATTGAATTGAAACTCTTAGGAAAATTTTGAGGAGTATATTAAACTAAATCAAAAAGCCCTACGTGCATCAAGGTTGTCAAAAGGACGTATCTGCAACATCTCAGAAACGCCTGGCATCAAATTAAGACTTTCATGGAATGTTGAGTGGGATTTTGAACCAAATCAAAAGACAATATGTGCATCCTGGTTGTCAAAATGGTGTATCTGCGATATCTCGGGAACAGCTGGTACCAAATCGAAACTTTCATGAAACGTTGAGGGGGATGTCGAACTAAACCAAAAGAGACTTCTGTGCATCCAGGTTATTGAAAGGGTGTATCTGTAATATCTCAGTAATGGCTAAGTGTGTTAATTTGAAAGTTTCAGAAAATGTTTTGGGGATCCTGAACTAAATCAAAAGATACTCTGTGCCTCCAGGATCTCAAAAGGGCGTATTTGAAATATCTCAGGAACGTGTTAGGGTATTCAGTTGAATCTATTAAGGGAAAGCTGAGGAGGATGTCGAACAAAATCAGACGAACCTATTTTTATCCAGGTTGTCAAAAGGACGTATCTGCAACATCTCAGGAACAGAAAAGGATATTAGGCTGCAACTTTCTGGGAATGCTGGAATAAATCAAAATATACTACTTGGATCCAGGTTGTCAAAATGGCATATCTGCAACAAATCAGAAACGGCCGATAATTTTATACAATGTTGACGGAGATAATGAACTAAACCTAAGACATTATGTGCATACAAGTTGTATTACTGACCATATTATTAAAAATTATTCGTAATTTCATCCATCGATAAAACTCTTGAAATAAAAAGTGAACAAAATCAATTAAAAAGACTTTCCAAAAAGAAGTTTTTCAAAGAAAAGTAAAGAGCAATATGAAAACCTAATTGAGTATGAATATAGTCTTACAATAATTCAAACTTAAAATGACCATAAATTACTATAATAAATAAATTAAACCCAAAATAAACGGAAATTAAAATAAATAATAAAACCTAAATATAACAGAACTGGTATAGAAGAATAATTGAATAGCAAAATAAGTAAAAATGAAAATGATATAATCAAGTGAAACTGAAAACAGACTGAAACTACTACAAACAGGAGTAGGGATACTGACCCCCCTTTAAACCCTCTAAAAGCTGTTGCGTCATTTTCCTTTACAGAAAACCAAATATATTTTGAGCTTCTTTCTTTTATAGCCTAGTTGTAACATTAAAAATCAATAAAAGCTGCTATGTAAAATCGTGAATCCTGAATTTCTAAGATTTCCTGGAATTAATATCATTGTATATTCAAAATTATGTGTATTTTCATTAGTTCTTTCCAGTTATCTTGATTGTTATGGCTATTTTATTTAATTTTTGTTTTTCGTCGATGTTTCGATAAAATCGAAAACACTGTTCAAAATGCAGTTTTCAATAAAACGCAAATGACGCAACATTTCTCTCCATGTTAAGTTTGACTTGATTATTTATTTTATTTTTTACTTATTTTAAGACTAATTTATCTATGAATATGTCTATGTTTAATACATTTGTTTATTTTGATTTCCGCTCATCTTATGCTTTCATATGGCTCTTTATTTTTCTTTGAAAATTTTTTTTTTCGGAAAATTTGTTTTTAATTAATAAAAGACAAAGAATGACTACAAGGTAACATTTCTCGGGGGTTTTCTGAAAATCTTTAATCGCTTCTTTTTTTGTCGAGAGACGGATTGGGAATACCTAACGTATTCCCAATCTAACGAAACATGAACCGAATTAAAAACCCCGGTGTTGGAAGCACGGTTACTACTGGAGGCGAAAAAGATCCCCATTTTCCTTTAGAAAAAATCACCAAAATACAAATTAGCCGTAAAAGAATTGAGTTTATCTCAATTCTTTTACAAAGAATTTTACAAAGAAAGGGAAAAAGAAAATAATTCTTTAAATCTGTTCGTTTTTTTAAGACTTCATAGTTTGGCCTGCTATTTGTACAATGGAGAAACATTTTCAGTATTTTTAACAACATACACCCTTTTAATTATCTGGACACAAATAATAGTGTTTAATTTAGTTGCATACCTCCTCTAGGTGACATGAAATAGAAAACTTGATACCATTCGCAGAAAAAATCTTTTTAATTTCTATGATAGCTTGGATACACTTACGCTATTTTTGATTTGGTTAAATTTTAAGAGCAGAAGTAGCCTCGAAAGTTTGAACATAATGCCCTCAGTCGTTCTTGGGATACTGCTGAGATGCCTTATTGGGAATTTAGAATTAACACAGTGCATTTTGATTTAATCTTAAGGCAACATTTAGGTTTTAAACATAATAGGCAAAGGGGAGAGTGGGCGCGAGGGGAGGACTAGTTGCCCTCCAATCACTTTCAACTATTAAAAAGGGCATTAGCCCGTTCTATTTTCAATCGAATGAGCCCTTTTCGAAGTTCGTAAGACAACTCATTCGATACGAAGTGCCCTGGTCTAAACAAAAAAAAAAATTAATAATACAATGTACCCACATCGATCTTTACTATAAAAAAGTCAAGCCTTCCAATCACTTTCGACTATTAAAAAGGGCACTAGCCCTTTCAATTTCTAATCGAGTGAGCCATTTTTGAGTTTCTACGACAACGCTTTCTATAAACACCTTATATGCTCCCAAGGCATAAATTACAACCTTTGAGGGGGTTGTCATCCTAAAAGACCTAAATTCCAGAAATTTTAACTCCTTTAAACAAAATGGCTTTTATTGATTGTGCTTGGGTATTGGTGGGCGTGGGAGGGGTCTTAGTTGCTCTCTAATCACTTTCAACTATTAGAAAAAGCACTAGTTTTTTCAATTTCCAATCGAATGAGCTCTTTTGAAGTTTCTACGACAAAGCTTTCAATGAAAAGCTTATGTGCCCCATAGGCAAAACTTACAACCCTTGCACTGAGTGCTGGGGGGGGGGGGGGGTTCATCCTCAAAGACCAAATTTCCAGAATTTTCAACTACTTTGAAGAAAATTGCTATGTCAAAATTTTGATTGGATGTGTTTTGGGAAATGGTGAACGTCAGAGAGGGTTAGTAGCCCTCCAATCTCTTCCGAATATTAACAAGGGCACTTACCCTTTCAATTTCCAATCGAATGATTCCTTTTTGAAGTTTCTACGACAACGCCTTCCATAAAAAAAATCTTATATGCCCCCAGGGCATAACTTACAACCCTTGCCCTGAGGGCTGTGGGGGGAGTTTCATCCTCAAAAACATAATTTCCAGACTTTCTAACTACGTTGAAGAAAATGGCCATCTCAAATTTGGATTGGATGTGTTTGGGGAAATGGTGGGTGTGAGAGAGGATTTAGTTATCCTCCAATCACTTTCGACTATTAAAAAGGGCATAAGCCCTTCTAATTTCAAATCGAATGAGCCCTTTTTGAAGTTTACAACATCACTATCTATAAAAACCTATATGCCCCCAGGGTATAACAACCCTTGCCCCGAGGGCTCTGAAGGGGTTATTATTCTCAAAGACCTAATTTCTTAAACTTTTAAATACGTTGAACAAAATGGCTATCTAAGAATTTTGATTGGATGTGTTTGGGGAAAATGTGGGCGTGAGAGAGGGGTTAGTTGCCCTCAAATCACTTTCGACTATTAAAAAGGCCACTAGCCCTTTGAATTTCCTATCGAATGAGCACTTTTCAAGTTTCTACGACATAACTTTCAATAAAAACCTTATATGCCCCCAAGGCATAAATAGTCTGGAAAATCAAAATAGTCTGGATTTTAAAATTTACAGAAAACCGACAAATAACAATAGACTTTTGTCTTATAGTTCCGGTCACGCTCGCTAAGTAAAAATTGGTTTGATCATTTCTTTAACTGATCGGATCTTTAGTATTTGCTCTCCAAAATTTGCAGACGAGGAGTTGTCTTTTCTAGGGAAAATACTAATACGCAACAGGCATCCAGAGTGGTTAATTAACCGGACTTTTTCAAGAAGAAGAAAGAGGTTTCTGAATACTTCTAAGGAAGTCTTTGAGACAACTTAGGAGAAGGGGGTTTTTAGTTCCTTAACATCGGTACCTAGGCTAAGTGAAAAACTTAAACGAATTATGCAAAGCAATGGTCTAAGGGTAAATTCAAATAGTAATAATGCTTTGGGTAGTTCTCTAAAGTATTGGAAAAAACTAACTCCATTGGGACAGCAAAGTGGTATTTGTCAGATCCTTTGTACGTGTGGAAGTTCATATGCGGGACGTACTAGCAGGAATCGTAAGATGAGATTAATACAGGATAGGGATTCTATCTTTTGGGCGTCAAAGGAAGATCCTAAGTCTTAAGATTTCACTTCAGCCCTTTCAGAACATATTTTTAATTTTCCAGACCATTTTATTTTGTTCGAGTATGTCTCTTTGATTTCTAGGGATCGGGGTTTAAAGCAAGTTTTTCATGAAACACTTGAAATAAAAAAAATCTTATTCAAGAATATTGCTTTGAATCGGGATACAGGTGAATATGGGCTGAGCTCGATCTATGATACTTTATTAAAATCTGACAGAGTAAAGTTCAATTCACCCAATGTAGTTGACCTTTGTCCAAATGTTATATCATTGAACGCTAATGAACTAAATCCAAGAAGGTCAAAGAGAATAGCTTCCGCCTTTGCTTTGAAAATAGTTAGAGATTTGAACAATACGTAGTGTTATTTGATTTAGTACATAAACTTTTGTTTTAAATTGTTTAGGTTTAGTTTTACTACTGATGACGGTCACTGTATTTGTGACCAAAATATCTGGTATTTTTGTGAATTTATATCACTGTTATCATCATCACTGTTTATTAAAAGGATTTTATCCCTATTTTAACTTTTATTTATCGTCATGGAAAGGCAGTGTGGTCTCCAAAATTATCTACGTCATAGGATGTGTTTGGGGAAAAGGTGGGTGTGAGAGGGAAGTTAGTGGCTCTCCAATCACTTTCTACTATTAAAAAGGCACTAGCTATTTCAATTTCCAACCAAATGAGCCCTTTTTGAAGTTTTTACGACAACACTTTTTATAAAAACCTTGTATGTCCCCAGGGCATATCTTACAACCTTTGCCCTTAGGGCTGTGGGGGAGTGTCCTCGTCAAAAACACATTTTCTATCTGAAAATCATCTACTCTGAACAAAATGACTATCTCAAAATTTTGATTGGGTGTGTTTGGGGATATGGTGGGCGTAGAAGGGGTGTTAGTTGCCTTCCAATCACTTTCGACTATTAAAAAAGGCACAAGCCACTCCAATTTCCAATCAAATGAGCCCTTTACGAAGTTTCTACGACAACTCCTTCGATACGAAGTGCCCTGGTCTAAGACCAAGAACCAAAAATAAATAATACATTGTGCCCACATCGTTCTTTATAGGCGGCGCTATTGCGCTGCCTATGATTATCAACCAATCAAAAAAATCTTTACCCACAGTGTATTTTATCATTATTTTGTACCCAAAGCTCCGAAGATGGTAGGTGTTCACAAAATTTTGGCCTTTAGCATCAATTATTGTCCATTTTTAGGCATGGATTTTCAGTTACTACAGAGTATTGGGTGACAAGTATCAGCCTTTTGTTTAAGCCATGTCAAATTTTGGCCTTTAGTATTAATTATAGTCCATACTTTAGGCATGGATTATCAGATGCTACAGAGTATTGGGTGACAAGTATCAGCCTTTTGTTTACGCCATGTCAAATTTTGGCCTTTAGTATCAGTTACAGTCGATATTTCAGGCATGGCTTTTCAGTTATTATAGAGTATTGGGTGACAATTGTCAGCCTTTTGTTTTATGCTTTTAGAAATTTCAAAAATTAACATGGGCTCTTATAGGAAAACGAGGTTTTTCGTAAATGTAAATTCGGGGGATAATTTTTTCGGTCTGAAAATATCAGAAGGCCCTAAGAGGTAGAATTCTGCTTCGAATGAGTCCTCATTCACCCGGATCCGTTGCCAACTGTGGCCTGTAGGCGTGGCTGATAAAAAAAAAACTTGATATTCGGTTTTTGGAAAACAGGGAAGGAGTGATCGGATTGAGCTGAAATTTTGAGGATAAGCTCCCATACCCTAGGAAAGCTTATCCTCTAAATTTAAGCCCGATCGGACAACGTTAAAGGGGGGCGGGGGGGGAAAATTAACATAGGCTCTTATAGGAAAACGAGATTTTTCGTAAATGTAAATTCGGGGGATTATTTTTTCGGTCTGAAAATATCAAAAGGCCCTAACAGGTCGAATTCCGCTTCGAATGAGTCCTCATTCACCCGGATCCGTTGCCTACTGTGGCCTGTAGGTGTGGCTGATAAAAAAATAACTTGATGAACATTAAGTGGCTATATTTGGTTTTTGGAAAAAAGAGAAGGAGTGATCGGATTGAGCTGAATGATCAGATTGAGCTGCCAATTTGAGGATAATCTTCCATGCACTCGGATTGTTTATCCTCGTAATTTCAGCCCGATTCATCAACTTTAAAGGGGGGCTGTGGTGGGAGGGTCGAAATTTCCGGTCCACTTTCCTCCATGAAGATACAATCGGAGGGGGGGGGGTGAAATTTTGTATGTTTCTTAGTTGAAGCTTAAGCTACAAAATGCAATCACCGCCGTCTCTCTGCGACCGCTAGGACCGGAAATCGCTTAACATTGTGGTGGGTCGCCTCTTTAAAGAGGCACAAGTGTGCCTCCTTGATGAAAATCTGCAATTCGCAACAACCTCGAACTACCTCAGACGTTGCGTTTGCAAATCTTTTACTTTTCAAATCTTCATACAAAAAAGACCCAAACATTGTCGGACAAATAAAACATATCAGATATGAGAGGACCAGTAGAAAAAAAAACAAAACAAGAGGCTTCGAGCAAACCGGCTCAGACACATCAGCACTTCAAGACTGCACCATAGATAAAGTAAGTCGAACAAGATGAAATTTCACACTAATCACCACATGCCACATCTCCCACGGTTTTTCGCTGTGCAACAATGGAGGATAGGATGGCGACGGTTCCTCTCCGTGACTCGTATTTTTGAGCCAATTTTGAGCTGAGTTTTCCATATTAGTTTTCTTTATCTATCGACTGCAATCTAAGACTAATTTATTCGATCACATTCGTCAACTGTAGCATTTCATTTCACATTTTTTATTTTATCAAGAAGCCGTCTATACAAGCACAACAAACTCGAGTTCTTTTCGGCAAGTTTGATGCCAATTTTTGACGGTAAAATGGCTCTTAGCCTTGCAATTTTCAGCTTGTTTCACTTTTCTGTTTTCACGTTCGTCATGACGCTTAAAAATCTATCAAAAACAGCGTCAAAGAAGAGCAAACTGAGTAAATACTTAACCACCGATAGAACATTCCCAAACCGAGGTTCCCCAGCTGGCGTTCTAACCACCAACACACTCATCCAAAGGTCAATAATGTCACCTTTGTCGGTCCTAGTTACCTGCATCACCCTCCATTCCTGAACAATTTGCTTGGCGTTCCAACCGGGCATCTTGTATTTTTTCAGCAAGAGCATCAAGAGCTGAGTGGCTGACGAGTCCATGGTATTTTCTGGATCTACGAGTTCAGCTAGCAAAAACATTTCTGATTCAAAACAAATCGCCTTTTTATCTGAAGTATGGCTTCAACATAGAATTTCCTAGCTGCTTCGTATATCAGTAGTACCGACGACTGTGAAGGTCGTGTAAGATCGTTCGATTGCAAAGTTTCGAGACTTTCATGAGCTGCAACACCAAGGTAAGTTTCACACAGGGGTAAATATTCGTCTTCTAGCAGAGAATTCAATTCAAGGACGACCGTTCCCGCTCTGCGGACGTAGCTGGGTTTCATAAAGTTCATCGCCAGTGTTTTGAGAAAAGTCTCAACCTCCGGTTTGATCTTGTGGAAAAGCACTTTTTAACTCTGTGTTGAGTAAGTTGAAGCTGCAAAAGAGTTCAAGTACATAACTTTGAAATTCGATTTGGATACAGATTAAAGAGTTTTTCAAAGCTAGAAGGGCGCGATCATTAGCATACGTCGGGTCTTCTAGAGATACTAGCTCAAAATACAACGCTAGAGCCTTCCATTGTTTCAACATCCTATCTACACGCATCTTTAGGGACAGCCATTTGGTTTGGCCAGGTACTAAGATGCTGCGCATGTCTGTCTGCGTAAAAGTTTGGAACTGCTCCAGGTCAGACCGGCATTTGGCATTGACACTAAAATGAGTATAAATGGATCTGCAAAGATCCTCTAGCTGCTTGAGTAGGTGCTTGCAAGTGTAAGAGGCTACAAGATGAATCGTGTGGCTATTACATTTTACGCAGGTGACCCATGAATACTGAGCTGTAATCCAGCTAAAAACAGAGTTTTCATCTTCCAGCAGCAAACTCTATGAGATCTAAGAGGTCAGCCCGCATATCAAGCCTTTCCCCACACCTCACAACTGCCACTGCAAGCTGGTTCTGTATAAAACAAACATCTGTGGTTTTATCTATCATCACTGTAAAGGGGATTTTCTTCAAAATCTCGATAAGCTGCTCATTGCAATAAGTACCTAGTCCTTGGCGAATCACGTTGGGGACTTTTCCAACACGCATGGTGGATTTTCAGGGAGTTTGAAGAAATGGGTATGATGCACCTCCTTGTCGACTACATAACGTTGCTTTTCGTATTCAGCATGATCGATTACATCAGATTGGGTTGCTGATCACCCAAAACCTGAAGTATCAATATTTCTTTCGTGCGGATCCCTGATTAAATTTCCTGATTCTTGGAAATAATTTTTTTCCTGGCAAGGGGCTCGAAAATCTGGTTTGTCCTGCAAAATCCGGCCAAGTGGACCTACTGATTTCACTGGAAACCGACAATTCCACTGAACTTCATGATTAGTGAAAAAGTAGGCCTCTGAGCAGGAGAAGGATCTGTTCGGACTTATATCTGAAACTGGTCATCGAGGACGATTCTTGGCAGCTATTTGAACATTTAACTAGCACATTGTTTAACAATATTGTAGGCCTAATAAACTGAACAACGATAGTCATGGAATTACAATTAGAGAATATGTAATCCAATAAGGATCCTAAGATCCAATATGTTGTGTTTGAAAAATTAATTTGGGTGTGTGAATTCAACATTGTTGTTTGTCAACAGATTGGATATTCCATAAAGATCACGGCATTCCAGAATATTCTCTAATATTGTACTTCAGCTGTTGAAATTCCAATTTTGTCGTTAATCTTACCAAGAATTTTTTTGGGCACCAAACAATTTTTTTTTTACAGTGTTGGACGAGCCTGGGAAGGATGTAAATGTATTTTTGTCAACTTACTGGTGAATTTTATCTTGGAGGGTCGCTTATAATTAATATTTTGGAGCAATGGAAGAATATCAAATGAATATTTAATCACTTATGGCTTATGAAATAGTTACAGTGTATTAATAAAAGAGAAACAATCTTTTTCGGCCTTTTTTAAATAAACAACAAGATCGGACTTATTAAATGTTAATATCAAACTTTACGGTATTATATCTGTAGTATGATTACTGGGTTTCGATGGAAACCCACGATTCCACGAAACTTCATGCTTAGTGGAAAAGTCTGTCCCTGAGCAGGAGAAAGAACTGTTCTGGTTTGTATCTGAAACTTGTCATTTAGGACCATTCCTGGCAGCTGTTAGAACATCCTAGTTTAATGTTCAACAAGAGTGTAGGCCTAATAAATTGAACAACGATTGTAATGGGAATCCAATTAATGAACAGGAAATCCAACAAACGAGATGGAAATCTAATAAGGATCAAAAAATCCAACATGTTTTGTTTGAAAATTCAATTCGGGTATGTGAATCCAACATTTTTGTTTCTCAACAGATTGGGTATTCAATAATGATAATTGAATTCCAAAATGGTCTCTAATATTCACTTTAAGCTGTTGAAATTCCAATTTTCCTGTTGATAAACATTACACACAATTTCTGTTGAATCTAAAAAAAAATTTTTACAGTGCGTAACAAAAATACATATACACATTTTTGAAGCATTTTTTATAACTATTTATTCTACCCCCTCCCCCGAAAAAAAATTCTGTATACAGCCTTGTAAGGAGGCTGAGAGGACGGGGATAAAAATTAATATCTAATCTTCCTTCATTCTCAGAAATATTTTTGGACTAAGCATGTAATATTAATGCTGCAAGGCGATGGCACCCCTCTTATTGCAATAATATATTATATATTATCTGCGTATAATACAGAATTGCATTATTATGCTTACTGGAACAAAAGAGAGAGAGGCGGGAGAGGGGATTCATTTATGTTTTCAGTAAATTTCACAAGGCGGAGGCAGTTGGTACCAGAAGCCTTGTTTTTACCAAAATTTTAATGGGGAATGTTTATAATTTTCCTGTTTATATACATTTTATTTTATTCTTATTTTTCCAGAGGGGGACATTATTGTCCCCTTTGTGTTCCCTCTTATTGTCCCCTCTACAGGATTCTACTGTGGGCATCACTACAAAAAAGATTTAGGGATGTATACGAGGACTACGAAAAATATGGGCAGGGATGGATACGAAAAGGATACGAGGAATTCACCTTGAAAACCGTAGAAATGAAGACCCTAAAATTTAATTTTGAAATCTTAGGTCCCCTCCGTCTGATTTATATTTGATGACTTGCGGTTTTGCAGGATGATTATCATTCCCAAAACATTATTATGTGAATGTTAATACTGAATTTAAAAAACGGGGATTGAAGGGGTGATTAACTAGTAACCAATTGCTGGTTTAGGAGTCGAAATGCAAGATAAGTGTCGAAGGTGAACTCAATAAAAGCCAAAAATTATAAGAATTAAAACTAAATACCTAACAACCATAAAAGCGAGTCATTCACCAATATCCACGATTTGCACAAAATCCCAAAAAATATGAACTGCCATCGACGGATACTGGCGAATGGCTCGCTTTTATGGTTGTTAGGTATTTGGTTTTAATTCTTATAATTTTTGGCTCTTATTGAATTTTTATTTATCTTTTTAAATTTTTGTTTTTTCGTTGGTTTTTTGGTTCTTTTCAAATTGACTTTCCGCGTTTGTTTTTGTTGTTTCTTTTCTTCGGCACTCTCCTTGAATATATTATTTCATTTCGCGCTGAAGAAGAGAGGCGGTTGTCCTCTCGAAATATCCGTTTTGTTTGTTTATTCAGCATTTTCGTTTGGCCTTAAAAACCTCATTTTTGATCGTTTCCTTTTCTTATACTATGCCACGCCAATGTGGTTTAAGAAATTAATTTTAAATTGGTTGAGTATCTCAGAATTTATACTTGATAGATTTATGGCCCTGTTTGGGCCAAAATCGTTGTTTCGTGCCACACCATAGCTGAAAATGCCACTTTGCTGCACAATTTCTTTCAACTTAAAAACGGTAACACAAATTTCGATTTTTGTTTGAATGTGCCCTCTAGTGATATTTGAATTTGCCCTCTAGCATCATTGGCTGAATACAAGCACCCCGAAAAAAAAGAAAACAAACAAACATGTGTCCGTGATCAGCCTTCTTGGAAAAATAAACATTCGCAATTTTATATATATTGGAATGAAAAATCTACGATTGAGCTCTGATGTGCTGACCTTGATGCCGTAAATTTCGTCAAAATCACTTTTCCTTTTGGGGGTGTCTCCCCTTTTCAAAAATCAGCCAATTTGTCCTAGGCTTGGACGTTTTGGTGTGTAGCTTTAAACTTACTGCATTGTTCATAGTTGGAATCACAATGAAAAGGTCTGATTAATTTAGTGTATATATTGTTATTGAAACTCATTTTTTAAGAGTTTGTGTTATGATTAGCACGAGTCACTACTTGCTTACAGTTCGTTACTACGAACTTTTTGATTAGTAGGAAAAACAAATTTTCAGCTTTCACTTTTTAGTGCATTGAAAGATAAAAGCCGTTTTTATGTGTGTCTTTTTGTTTTGTTTTTTGTAATAAAGCGTCATTATTTCTGGAGAATAATATAGTCTTTGGACATGAAGCAATCATGTGTTCGTTGTATGATTAAGACTTCTCACGTTTTCTGCTATCGTAACGAAAATTCAGATAAAGTAGGATTAAAATAAATGAATTCCTAGAAATTTAAATTGTAGTCTACATTCCAAAACGCTTCCTATTTGGTTGAAGCTGCTATCAATAAGTTTATTATAGACTTTTAAAGTCGTTTAAATTCGAAAAAGCTAAATATGTGTTTCCAAGAAAAGACCAAACTTAAAACGAACTTACCCCCCCCCCCTCCAGGCCCGTCATTTCCCTAAACACATCCAATCAAAATTTGGAGAGAGCCATTTTGTTCAGCGTAGATGATTTCCAGATAGAAAATATGTTTTTGAGGGGGACACTCCCCCACAAGGGCAAGGTTTTAAGTTATGCCCTGGGGGCATATAAGGTTCTTATAGAAGGTGTTGTCGTAGAAACTTCTAAAAAGGCTTATTCGATTGGAAATTCAAAGGGGTAGTGCCCTTTTTAATAGTCGAAAGTGATTGGAGGGCAACTAGCCCTCCAATCCTTCAGGCTGCACAGCCATCATAGATATATTACTTAGATGACCTGAATCCACATAGCGTGTTTTGATCTACCTTTCCACCCTCCACAAGTAAAAACTCGAGATTAAAATCTCCTCCCAAGAAGGCCATATCTCAGGGGTTCAACCCCTGAGGGGGTTGAACATCCCCCTCATCGTGCTTTTGAAATTTTAGTTTTTATCCTGATCCTCAGTATAGATTTAAATAAAAAAACAAGTTTTTTTTAACGGAAAGTAAGGAACGACGTTAAAACTTAAAACTAACACAACTTATTCCTTATGTGAAAGAGGCTGTCCCCTACTCAAGGCCTTGCTCTTTACGCAAAAGTTTTTATTGCTAAAAAAATGGAGTTGTGAGAAAGTCAAGAGTTAGCGTAAAGCTCGGGACATTGAGGAGGGGACGTCCCCTTTCATATACGGAATAATTTATGCTCGTTTTAAGTTTTAACGTCGCTCCTTACTTTCAGTTAAAAAAAAAAACTTGTTTTTTTTATTTAATTTTTGAACGTTTTTAAATTAATACAGGTTTTGATATTGGCTCACCGTACATGAATCATTAAAACAAAATTTGAATATTAATTTTACTTTTATTTGGTAAAATGGCTTTCTCGTAAAATGTTTAATTTTATTTACGAACGTTTTTATTAGTAATAAATATACGTAACTTACGAATTAACTTACGTAACGAACTTCTATATTCATATATTTTTAATACGTGTATTAGAGGGTTCGCCCCCTAGTCAATACCTTGCTCTTTAAGCTAAAGTTCGAATTTTGTTCCAATTCTTTAAAAATGACCCCTTAATCGCAAATGCCGTTAATTAGTACTAAATACTAAATATAGTACTAAATAATCTTTGGCTTAAAGAGTGAGGTATTGAGTAGGGGGTGAACCCAATCATATACGTAATGTTTTCTGTTCGTTTTAAGTTTTGATGTTGCTCCTTACTTTCAGTTGAAAAACTTGTTTTGTTTTAATATATAATTTCTGATCTTTTTTTGAACAATGCTGGGAAATCCGGCACCCCCTTAATAGCAATGTCCCTTCCCCCGTGAAAACCTCCTTCATGAAAAGATCCTCCCCCATAGCCCCCAACCCCCCCCACCCACCATCACTACCAGGAAAAATCCCCCCTGAAAACGTCTGTATATTTCCCAATAACCAATACGATAGGTTAACATTGGGTAAAGTACATTACTTTCAGTCCTCCCCCCGGGGACTTCGGGAGATTAAGTTATCTTAAAAGACATAGTTATCATATTTTCGACCATGCTGAACAAAACGGCTATCTCAAAATTTTGATCGGGTGACTTTGGGAAAAAAATGAGCGTGGGAGGGGGCATAGTTGCCCTCCATTTTTTTGGTAAATTAAAAATAGCACTAGAACTTTTTATTTTCGTTCAAATGAGCCCTCCCACGATTTTCTAGGACCACTGGGTCGATACGACCACCCCTGGGAAAAAAAACAACAAACAAATAAACACGCATCCGTAATCTTTCTTCTGGCAAAAAATGCAAAATTCCACATTTTTGTAGATAGGAGCTTGAAACCTCTATAGTAGGTTTCTCTGATACGCGGAATATGATGGTGGGATTTTCATTAAGGTTCTATAACTTTTAGGGGGGTTTTCCACCTTTTTTCGAAAATCAGCCAAATTTTTTCAGGCTCTTAACTTTTGATAAGTAAGACTAAAGTTGATAAAACCTATATATTTGAAATCAGTATTGAAATTTGAGTCTTTTGATGTATCTATTGGTATCAAAATTCCGTTTTCTACAGTTTCGGTTACCATTGAGCCGGGTCACTCCTTACTTACAGTTCGTTACCACGAACTGTTTGAAGGAGGATAAATATAATAGCTAGGTCCCATTTGAGGAGGTTTATAATATTTTCCCTCAGGAGACACTAACATTTGATAGGTGGTAAAGATTTCAAGAAGGCCAAGAATGGGAAAGAACTTGTGCCCTTGGAGAGGAACGATTCTTCTAATTCATCATCATTCATAAAGCATGTCTTTTACTGAATACTTATTTAATCGAAAGTTTTCCCAAAGCTAGCTCTGTGAGGATACTTTCAACTGTAGAATGCTTGTGCTCCTCTATTTTTCACATTATTTTGGACGAAGTTAAATTGGAAGCGAGTCTAAAAACTCAATATACAAATATATATATATATATATATATATATATATATATATATATATATATATATATATATATATATATATATATATATATATATATATATATATATATATATATATATATATATATATATATATATATATATATATATATAAAAATATATATATATATATATATATATATATATATATATATATATATATATATATATATATATATATATATATATATATATATATATATATATATATATATATATATATATTTATATATATATATATAGAAACGACCAGAAATAGCTTGTATAAGAACTCACACCTAAAATAATCAGAAATTACCATGAACGAAGGGGAAAAAAAATAAAAGAACGTAAACTGCAATGATAAAGGAAGGGAAATTAAAATAAACATGAATTAATCCAAATAAGAGTGTTACTGTCGATTCTCAACCCTCCCCCGCCCAAAAAAAAGGCTAGAGTGTCTGCTTAAATTCGTTACTTAATTTTCATGGAGAACATTTCTGTTCTTTTTTTTATTGAATAAGATTTTATACATATTAATAGTGGTAGTAGTGGCTAATAAGTTCTACCAATTCATCTTTTACTAACTTACCAATTAGTTGTATTTATTGATTAATAGTAGAAACGTGACAATAGCAGTTGTGACAGAAGCAGTTATGTTAGGATCTTCTGCACAAGGATAAAAAAAACTTCTGTGTAAGAACCTCGTTAGCAAATACATTTTAGAGTAAATAAGTATATGTGCGTATATTCTGCTAACTGTTTATAGTTTGGTCACAGAACTAGGTACTAACTAATTTTTAGTTTAGCCTGGCTACCCAGTCTAAGACCCGAACCATAAAAACTATAAAGCGCAGAATACATTCAAATAAAATAGTTCTTGCCCTCCTGAATATCTACTCATTCCTGAAAACCGCGTTTTTAACTATTTTTTTTGCTATTTGAATATTTTAAAATAGTAGCATATTTTCGTCAGTGTTGCCAGTTGAACCGTCAAAATAAGTAAGCAAAACTTGTTCGCTAAATTTGACAACGCTTTTGGCCGTAAAAATCATTAACAATATTTTATTCCCAGCACCTTCAAAGATAGGCCACATCTTCCTAATATCTTATATACGTTTCTTGCTTACTTTTCTTACTTTTTTTTTATTCCAATATTCACGGCGCCGGGTATTTCAAAGTATCTGATATGCCGCTATTCATTTACCTCTTTCAATGGCCTCGAGGTTTTAAATGTCTATTGAGCCTTCTTTTGAAGGTGTCAAAAGAGGGATTTGCAGGGATAATATCCCCAGAAGGATCGTTCCAGATAGAAGTGCAACGCCGGATGAAGCTGTTCCTCAAGTATTCGGTTTTCGGCGTATCCTCCTTTAGATAATTGGACCGAGCTGTGTGCCTTCGTGTCTGCCTTGTCGGCTGGACAAAGGGGGGCACAATTCGAGAGAGCTCGTCTGAGGGAGGTGAATTCATGTAGGCTACTTGTATAAAACAGCCATCGACGCTACATCAAACCTTTCATTTAGAGGCTGGAGCAATTCTTGTGTAGAGGCGCAGCCCACTCTATTTGCCCTATTCTGGATCTTCTGAAGTGGTGCCAACAGCGTTTTCGGAGCACCAGCAACTAGCGGGCATCCATATTCAGCTATGGGTCTGATGCAAGACTTGTATGATCGAGCTTGATGGAAGAAGGTTTTTGCAGCGAAGAGTAACTCCCAGCTTTCTTGCGCAGGAGATTCTCACCCGATCAAGGTGGTTGTTCCAAGAGAGATCGGTGGAGAAATGAATCCCCAGTAGACGAAGCTCGTCGACTCTCTTTATAGCTTCATTTTTGAAGATGAAACTGGGGTGTTCATGTGGCAACTAAGTACTTACTTAGTTACTTTAAAGGTTCACTGATTTTTTTTCTTAAATTTGACACCCGCTAGAAGCGAAAAGTTTGTAAATGCATTTAGGAATCTTTTTTACTAAAAGTTGGATTTCTAATATTTAATTTAGACATATATACGCCGTACATACGGAGTACGTAATAGTATTTCCTTCGAAATTATTGAAGGAAAATTAGTCACAGTTTTTAGACCTGAACAAGAAATAGAAAAATTATAGTCAAGCTTATAAGGAACAAGCTAGAAATGAAAAAAAAAATTTGAAGAATAAAATAAGTTTGTGTACTAGCCTGGACTTTTAACTTTTTTTAAAAAGTGTTTGGCATGCTGACCAGCTGTATGACTGCACGTGGAGGTATTTTTTCATTGAAAATTGAATTCCAGGTTTTCCTAACTTGTTGAAATATAAATAGTCCTGTAAGTCTCTACCTAACCAGTTCAAACAATAAGGTTTTATTGTTCACTGTTTTATGATTTTTCACTAGTTTTTGATAATTTTTGGTCCAACTTTGTTCTTTTAATTTGGTACTTGCTGTTAAAAAGAACTATATAAATGCACGTCGAGATTTTTTCTTTAGAAATAGAATTTTCGATTTTTCCTAACTTTTTGAAATATAAATCGTGACTGTAGAAGTTCTTAAGAAGTCAGTTCAAAAAATCGGGTTTATTTTTACTGTTTCTGGTACTTTATGAGCATAATCCTCCTAGGCAACTAGTTTCCGGGTTTCTGGATAAAAGCTGAACTTTTTAAACTCAGTTAATTTCTTGACAAAGCTGCTAAAATTGTCAACTATATTGCTATGACAAGGAAACATTTATGGAACATAAGGGTACATAAGTTAACATATATGTAAACCTAGGGTAACCATGGTGCTTATTGTGATAGAGTTTTAAAGCATTCCGGTTGAAAAACTTGGGAAACGCGGGTAATGGTTAAGAAGTGTAATGTTTGTGTGAATCCAGGATCCAATGTCCTTAACTTGTCCTAGCTAGAAAGTATTAAACAACTTTGAAGCTACGCACTGATGGGTATGTAATTTCGCGTTGACTGCTGGAAATCATGTCACCCAATGAAAAGTGTACTATGTTAGTATCCACATGAATATTTAGTTGGAAAATGGTGTGTTTGTAACATAACTCCTGTTTAATTGTAATCCCATTCCCCTCAAACCATTCGGCAGATCACTCATTCAACTGAACCCTCGTTCAAACGACCCCCGTTTAGCTCAACCCGCTTGCAACTCTCCATTGAACTCAACTCATTCAGCGCGAACCCCATGTGATTCAACCCTTATTTAACTCAATATTCATTTAACTCAACCCCCGTGCAAATCGTCCAATTTAACGTATGAAGCTAAGAGAGGAAGAGAAATAATAAATGAAAAATAAAACCAAAAAAGGGTGAGAAAACGAGGATTTTGTCAGCCAGTGGTAAAGTATGACAACAAAAAACAAGCAAATATTTCGACAAGGACCTCCGCCAAGTCGTCCTCAGTGCTAAACAAAATAGAAAAAGAAAAAAAGAACAACAACAAGAATCTAGCCTTTTGGAGCTTACTGTACAGGATCCGAACAGACACTCAATGGGGTTGAGTCCGATTCAACTCAACCCCATGCGACTTAAATCGTTTTAATTTTGACCTTGTTTAGGAAATTCAACCTAACCTAATTTAAGGATTGAATTATGCGGGGTTGGGTTAGCCGAGAGTTTGGTTGCAACGGAAAGTATTTGTTTTTTTCTTTTGTTTCAGATTAGAGTTTAAACTTTAGTTTTTTCCAGCCGGCCAAATTTGCAACAAAACTGAGCTAAAACTTAAAAAAGGAAGAAGGTAAATTTTAATTCACAAGCTGTGGAATAGAATAATTACAGCTGAAAAATTTTTAAATACTTTTTCTGTAGAGGGATGCTTATAATTTGGGAATCGACTTGTTGTACAAGCAACTAATAAAATAAAAATTCCCACACACGCACTTGCACAATTATGCTAAAAGTTGTTTCCTTTTAGATAGGAATTCAGGAGAGTTTTTTTAAAAGCAATTTTCTAGTAGGAATTCATTAAGTTTTGCTTTCAATCAGACATATGGGCTAGCGTTTCGAGTCATTTTAATTAGATTTTAACTTTAAATTTTCTCTTTTAGTTATCTGTGACGAAGGAGTGAAAGAATGCATGTACAGCTGTGCAGCTACTGAAGAAGGTAGATTGAAAGTTTTGCAAAATGCTATTGCCGGCATTAATACAGGAGAAAACTGTGATCAGGGTTCAGAGAATAGTAAGCTCTTCCTCAATTTTCTCTTTTTCTACATATAAATGCAAGTCATCATCTAATAGGCTTCAAACTGTAGCCCCAAATCTAAAAGTTGGTGTTTTAGATTGTGACATTTTGTCTCAAAATAGTCTTGAATAAGAGACTATGAGAAATTAATTGGTTTTTTTTATCAAAGTTTATTCACGAGCTTAGACTTAGCAAAGAGCAATGTGCCTACTCTACGTTTTTCCCGGTCTTAACATACAGAATATATGATCATAGAAAGTTGGTGCTGCTCTATCATAACAAGTCAGTGCTTATATGCCCTTTTAATGCTTGCATGTGTATAGTTTTTTTTTGGTTTAATTGAAACTCCCCTTAAACATTTCAACTTAATGCCCTTAAGTTTCAGTAAGCACAGAAAATCGGAGAAGCAGTATCAAAAGTATACACATAGTGTCTTCTGGCTAGTTCCAAATCTGTCGTAAGTTATCGTAAAAGGTCTAACTTAATAATGTAAGCCGTTAATATGATATTGCTTTATTATTCTATTGACAATCTACACAATCATAGTTCCTTTTGATTTAGTTCAGCATCCGCCTAGCTATTCATTGAGTTCTCTAGATGTACAGGGCAATAGATCTTCTGATTAGTAATCAAATAAGCCCCCTTCAAACTTTATACGATCACCCTTTCTATATAAACCTTATTTGCCACCGGGACATAACTTATAACCCTTGCCCTGAGGGCTGTAGGAGAGTTGTCAATCTTGTCTTCCTCAAATACATAATTTCCAGACCTTTCTACTACGTTGAACAAAATGGCTATCTCAAAATTTTAATTGGATGTTTTGGGGAAATGGTGAGCATGGGAGGGGGACTAGTTGTCGTCCAGTAACTTTCGGCTATTTAAATGGACACTAGCCCTTTCCATTTCCAATCGAATTTTGCCTTTTTTAGAAGTTTCTACGACAGCAAATTGCCATTTCAAAATTTCCATTAGATTTATTTCAGGAAAATACGAGGTATGTGGGGGGGTATCTGACCTTTGATCCCTTTTAATCTTATATAGGGTACTAGAACTTCTGATGACCAATCCAATGAGCCCCCTCCAAAGTTTCTACGACCACCCTTTCTATACAAACTTTATATGCCCCCAGGGTATAACTTACAACCATTGCCCTGAAGGCTGTGGGGGGTTGTCATCCTCAAATTCCTAATTTCCAAAACTTTCAACTACATTAAACAAAATGGCAATCTCAAAATTTTGATTGGAAGTGTTTGGAGAAATGGTGGGCGTGAGAGGGGGGCTAGTTGCCCTCCAATCACTTTCGACTATTAACAAGGGCACTAGCCCTTTCAATTTCCAATGGAATGAGCCCTTTATGAAGTTTCTACAACAACATTTGCAGTAAAATCCTTATATGCCCACTGGGCATAACTCACTACCCGTGCCCTGAGGGCTACGAGGGGGCTGTCATCCTCAAAGACCTAATTTCCAGAAATTTCAATTACGTTGAACAAAATGGCTGTCTCAAAGTTTTGATTGGATGTGTTTGGGCAAATGGCGGGCGTGAGAGGGGGGTTAGTTCCCCTCCAATCACTTTCGACTATTAAAAAAGCACTAGCCCTTTAAATTTCCAATCGAATGAAGCTTTTTGAAGTTTCTATGACAACGCTTTCTACAAAAACCTTATATGCCAACAGGGCATAACTTACAACCCTTTCCCTGAAGGGTGTGGGGGCAGTATCATCCTCAAAGACATAATTTTCCGACCTTTAAACTACGTCAAACAAAATGGCTATCACAAAATTTTGATTGGATATGTTGAGGGAAATGGTGGATGTGAGAGGTATGTTAGTTTTCCTCCAATCACTTTTGACTATTAAACAGGGGACAAACCCTTCGAATTTCCAATCGAATGAGCCTTTTTCGAAGTTTCTACGGCAACTCTTTTGATACGAAGTGCCCAGCTCTAAAGAAAAAAATAATACATTGTGCCAACATCGTTCTCTACTTAGACAGCGCTATTGCGCTGCCTATGATTAGTTACCTTCCGACTTTTGACTCTTAAAAAGGGCACTAGAACTTACCATTTCCAATCGAATGAGCCCCCTCCGAATTCGAAGCTCCAACCCTTCCATATGAAGTGTCTCTGGAAAAGAAAAAACAATAAAACATTGTAGCCTTTTAGCCTATATGCAACACTATAGTGTTCGCTCTGATAACTTTCTATACGAAAGTCCAGTCTCTCTCACGTAAGAATTTCATGCTGCTTTAAAAAGGTAAAATTCCTGCAGGATGGTTTCAGACCTATGCACAGGATAGTTTGGTCTAAACAGCGTCTCTAATGCCCTATTAAGTTTGTTTAGCTTTATCCTGGATTAATTTTACGTAAACAAGCCGTAAAGGTATTTTAGTAATTGGTTATTATATCTTTATGACGGTTTTTCTTCTTGTTTCGATTATTATGGTGACACTTCTGTATAATCTCGTCACTCAAGTCATATTCCAAGAGCGGCGTCGGGTTGCTGCTGCTAAGATCGAACTTCATGTTCCTTATTACTACTACTACTACTAACAACTCACCGCAGCACAAAGCCGCCTGAGGCAAACACAGCTACGCACGCTCCTCCTCCATCCCAATCTATTCAGAACCTCCCTTTTTACGCCCACCCATGAAGTTCCCATTTCCTTTAAATTTTTTTTTATGACGTCCTCCCACCCTAGACGAGGACGACCTGCTCTCCGTTTAGCCCTAAACGGTTGGCCGAAAAGAACAATCTTCGGCAATGCGTCATCCTTCATCCGCACAACGTGCCCTAGCCACCTCAACCTTTCTTTCATTATAGCTCTAGAGAGCGGTATTGAACCACATTTTTCGTATAGCCTATTGTTTGAAATACGGTCAGTCAGCCGGGTACCCAGAACAATCCTTAAGCAATTTCTCTGAAAACATCTAGCAAATCTTCATCCGCTTTTCGGAGTGCCCATGCTTCAGAGCCATATTTGACCACTGTCATCAGTGTAGCTTCTAATATTCTCTCCTCTTGCTTAGACTATTGTGGAGGCTTTTGCCTAATTACATCCCCGGAATCAATATTTCAGGCCCGGTGGGTTGTTGCAGATGAGATTGAACTCAGTCTCGTATTACCAAGAAAATATCGATCCCACTGCGCCTTCAAATACATAATTGCAATAATCACTATGGAAGGTTCTCTTTTTGGATTAATTTCTGATCCAACCTCTTGTTTATTGTATATGTCTTGAGGGTGGAAGGGGAATCTTTCAGTATTATTTTGTCACAAGATTTGGACAAAATAGGTTATCAGATCTAAATCAGATTTTGAGGAAATCTGGTTACAATAAGTACATCAAAACAGCAAAATTTGAAAATTGAAGTTATTTAAAACTAAATCAACTAAAATAATTGCAATAATAACTTGGGATTGTGGTACAAGTTTTAAAAAAACATCTATTTATTCAGTTACAATAGTTGTGCCAGAACTAAATATTTTTTGAATTTTAGGGCCCCTTTATGCATCGCGTCTTACCGGAGATGCAAAATTTACTGGAAAAGCAGTCAATGGTACATCAGACAAAGTGGATTTAGTAAGCTATGAATTGTGGTTAAGCACAGTTATGTTTTTGGCATTTGCCATTGTGATGTCACTGGTTACTTTCGGATTTACTGTCTACAATGCACTAGGAAACCCAATCTTGACCATTGTTGGCCCTAGGGGACTTTACATTTGGAATGGTGCCTCAAGTAAGCTGATCTTAGAATAACGATCCATGTAATACCGATCCGTAAAGACTTAGCATTGTTTAAGGCTAAATTGACCTTGTTTTTTAACCATATCCTTTTTTCCTCTATTTTTGCATTTTTATTGACCTTTGACACTTGTATTTGTTTCTTGACATTTTTATTTGATATTTTTATTTGACCTTTGAACCGTTTATATGTGTCACTAATTACTATTAGCTTGAATATTTTTTAACATAGTATTTTCTTTTTTTATTCTTATGAAAGTTCGGCCTATGTCGACTCGTGGTAACCTTTTCTTCGAAAAAAATACTTTATATATGTCTTGTAAGTAAAAAATCTATTCAATTTATGCATATTAATCTTTGCTTTTGAACTAGGATTTATTTCTAGTTAATGCTCATTTTGAATGGTTTCTGAGGCTGACTTTCAAGTTTGAGAATTTTTTTAGTACGTTTGAATATTTTCAATTCTGTGGACTGACTTACCATCTCACTTAATATTCCACTTGATGGCTTATCCATGTTTTAGAAATTTTAAATAATTTAGAAAGAATGCGTTATCTTCTGAGTGAAAAACCATCTTAGCATTCACACGTATACACTTCTAAAATAAGGAATGTAAGTGCTACGTCTCTCTAGCCCTCACAAGTCTTTCTACGTCCGAAACAAAAAGAATGTTAATAAAATTTCATTAACAATTCTGTTTTTGTAAGCTATAGAAAAATTTATAACAATTTTTAGGGGAATTTTTTTTAGCAATTCTCAATGTTATTGGAACAGAATTCGATCGATTTTTTTGGCAAAATTTGATAAGAATCCACACACGATTTTGAGATTATGTGACAAAACATTGGAATTTGGAAAATAGGAAATTTTGGCATAAAATCAAAAATAATTTAAAGTTTTAAATTTTCGTCTCAAAAATACTTGTGGATGATATTTCTGTCTGACAGTTTCGTCGTGCATTTTATACTTATCATGAAGATTGAAATGCTGTTTTAAATAAAATGCTGTTTTTAGTTCTTTACTTATTAAGTTTAGTTATTACCTTAATTGCCTTACCTCGCAGATAGAGACTAAGGTCCATGTTGGATCTGTTCTATTGAGAGACTAAGGTCCTAGTTGGACCTGTGTCGGTGATTGATAAAACACAAAGATGTTACCGTAGTT
Source organism: Artemia sp. Qi Xiang Cuo (assembly GCF_049724085.1). Lineage (NCBI taxonomy): Eukaryota > Metazoa > Arthropoda > Branchiopoda > Anostraca > Artemiidae > Artemia > Artemia sp. Qi Xiang Cuo. Next base: position 80,847,812 of record NC_142799.1, on the reverse strand, counting down.
GTTAATAACAAACAAACTTTTGCTAATTAGCAGTTGTGTTTCTATAAACTAACAGAAATTGTTTGTAACAACTACCTCTAACCTTTAGGACAGTGGAAAAAGGTCTTTAGTGAGTTGACTTGGGTTGGTATTGATACGGACCTGTTTATTAAATCCATATTTATTAACTCAAACGAACTATTTTTTATTAACTCAAACGAAACTCTGTTTATTAACTCAAAACAAACAAAAATTAATATGAGTAGGGTTCTAAAACCCAATGCTATCTAAAGGCCAGAATATAATTTTTACTTTACTGAAAAAAATTCAAATGAATTTAATGAAAAAAATATGCATTGTCAGTTTAATATACATATGCTGATATTTATTCCTTAAAATGTTAATTAATTTTTGATTTCTTAAAGTTATAAAAATGAAAACATTTAAAAATTTTTTTATTATATTTCGGCTTTTAGAAAGCATAGGGTTTTAGAACCCTACTCATATTAATTTCTGTTCGTTTTTGAGTTTGAATATGTTACTTATTTTAATTTCTGTTTGTTTTGGGTTTCATTTATTTATTGATATTGATTTGGGGTAGTTGTATACTTGGTAGATTATTTGATTCTATTCTTGTTCATTTTTGGTTTAATGGAGTTCTTTAATTTTTTTGAAAAACTTATTTTGTGGAAAATTTTTTTAATTAATATATATTCGTTTTATATTGACATAGTCTTTTTCAGTGAAAAAGACTGAGCCTCTTCTAAAGTTAAATAACCATCCAATGGTTACAAAAATCTTAAATACCGCCTGAGCATAACTTATAACCTTTGCCACTAATCTCTGGGGTTTGTTTCAACCCCACAATCCTTGATATATGATATTTAGACTATTTTGAATAGAATAGCTATCTCAAAATTTCTATTAGATGTATTTCGGGACAATACGATGTGTTTGTTTGTGTGTATGTGTGTGTGTGGGGGGGGGGGAAGGGGGTAGCTTCCCTCCGATCACTTTGACTCTCAAAAAGAGCACTAGAGCGTCTGACCACAATCCAATGAACCCCCCTCCAAAGTTTATACGACCATGCTTTCTATAAAAACCTTATATTCCCCTAGTGGCATAACTTACAAACCTTTCCCTGAGGACTGGGGGGATTTGTTACCTTCAAAGATATAATTTTCTGACCTTTCAAATACGTTGAACAAAATGACTATCTCGAACTTTTGATTGGAAGTGTTTGGAGAAATGATGGGCGTGGGGGGGTATTTGCCTTCTGATCACTTTCGACTAATAAGGAAGGCACTAGTCCTCTCAATTTCCAATTAAATGAGCCCTTTTTGAAGCTTCTACGAAAAAACTTTCTATAAAAACGTTATATGCCCCAAGGGCATAACTTGCAACTCTTGACCTGAGGGCTATGGGGGGAGATTTATCATCCTCAAAGAGATTAATTTCCAGACCTTTCAACTACGTTGAACAAAATGGCCATATCAAAATGTTGATCGGAAATTTTTGGGGAAATTACGGGGGTTGGGGGGGGGATTCTCCCTCTGATTACTTCCGACTATTAAAAAGGGCAATAGCCCTCTCGATTTCCAATGGAATGAGCCCTTTTTGAATTTTTTACGACAACGCTTTCTATAAAAAGTATTATATGCCCCAAGGGCATAACTTGCGACCCTTGTCCTGAGGGCTATGGCGGAGGGATCTCATCCCCAAAGATCTAATTTCCAGAACTTTCAACTACGCTGAAAAAACTGGCTATCTCAAAATTTTTATTGGATGTGTTTGGGGAAATGCTGGGCGTGAGAAAGGGTTAGTTGCCCTCCAATCACTTTCAACTTTTATAAAGAGCTCTAGCCCTTTCAATTTCCAATCGCATGAGCCCTTACTTAAGTTTCTTTTTCATTCTCAAAGACTTAATTTTCAGAACTTTTGACTACGTTGAACAAAATGTCTATCTCAAAGTTTTGATTGAATGTGTTTTGAAAAACGGTGGGCGTGAGAGGGGGGTTAGTTGCCCTCCAATCACTTTCGACTATTAAAAAGTGCAGTAGCTCTTTGAATTTCAAATTGATTGAGCCCTTTTTGAAGGTTCTACGATAACGATTTCTATAAATACCTTATATGCCCCAAAGGCATAACTTACAACCCTTGCCCTGAGGGCTATGGGAGAAGTGTCCTCCTCAAAGACATATTTTCGAGATCTTTCAACTACATTGAAGAAAATTGCTATCTCAAAATTTTGATTGGATGTGCTTGGAGAAATGATGGATGTGAGAGGGGGATTAGTTACCCTCCAATTACTTTCGACTATTAAAAATAGCACTAAGCATTTCAATTTCCAATTGAATGAGCCGTTTTTGAAGTTTTTACGAGACCACTATCTATAAAAACCTTATATGCATCCAGGGCATAACTTAGAACCCTTGCCCTGAGGGGTATGGAAGTTTGTCATCCTCAGAGACATAACTTCCAGAACTTTCAACTACGTTGAACAAAATGGTTATCTCAAAATTTGGATTGGATATGTTGGGGGAAATGGTGGATGTGAGCTGTCATTCTCAAATACTTAATTTTCAGAAATTTCAACTACGTTGAACAAGGTATCTATCTCAAGGTTTTGTTTGGACGTGTTTTGGGAAATGGTGGGAGTGAGAAAGGGGTTAGTTTCCCTCCAATAACTTTCGAATATTAAAAAGAGTAATATCCCTTTGAATTTCTAATAGAATGAGCCCTTTTTGAAGTTTCTACGACAACCCTTTCTATAAAAACCTTATATACCCCCATGGCATAATCTACAACCCTTATCCTGAGGGCTGTGGGCGGGTTGTCATCCTCAAAAACAAAATTTCCAGAATTTTCAACTACGTTGAAGAAACTGGCTATCTCAAAATTTTGATTGGATTTGTTTGGGGAAATGGTGGGCGTGAGAGGGGGGCTAGTTGCGGTCCAATCATTTTCGACTATCAAAAAGGGCACTGACCCTTTCAATTTCCGATCAAAAGAGCCTTTTTTGAAGTTTCTATGATAACGCTTTTTATAAGAACCTTATATAGCTCCAGGGCATAACTTACAACCCTTGCCGTGAGGGCTGAAGGGGGGAGGGGTTGTCATTCTCAAAGACTTAATTTTCAGAACTTTCAACTACGTTGCACAAAATGTCTATCCCAAAGTTTTGATTGGATGTGTTTTGAAAAACGGTGGGCGTGAGGTGGGGTTGTATTTTCATCTTTTTAAATCCAAAAATACCCTCCTCCTTACAAGTTTCTGAATTGGTACCCATGTGAAGGAGTAGAATATTTGTCTCTATCAGCTTTAGCCACTTTGGTGGTGCAACAGCTTCTTAGCTCGTTTTTAGCTTCTCAGCTCAAAATAAAGTTACGATGTTTTACTTTATGTTTTTTTTTATTGCTTTTATTGTTTTATATTGTTTGTCATTACTCTGTGTTTTTTTCAGTTTTCCTGTGTATATTTCCACTTGCATTATGGGGAGCTCAACTGATTGTTTACCTATCACAAGATCCAATGATAAGTGAATCGTTAGATAGTGACTTTGACCTGTCAGGCTGCTCAAGATTGGATTATTCATACTGGCTCATCCTTGGGGGTGCTGTTTGTCATATTGTAAATATGCCACTTGTGAAATTCAGAAATATTTTGCGTGACCCTCCTCCTGTTGTTTCTGAGGAAGAAGATCAACAAGTGGGAGGAACGATTCTATTGTTTTGAAATAAATGTTTCGAAGTATATATTTTGATTTGAGTATTTTTATGAAAGTTTACTTAATAAAATATTAAAAACAAGTTAATTTTGAGCGTATATTTTAGTTTCTCGTTCAGAATAGTCGTTTATAGTATGGGTACTACAAGCAATACGACTAAGATTTGAAACCTGAACAGAAAAATAGATTTAGATTAATTGTTTGTAATCCAGGGCTGTTATAGCAATTATCTTTTTATCAATTAAAAATCAGAATGGAGAATTTGTTCGATTTCAAAGATACCACCAATCGATATAGCTATATATAGTTATATATATATATATATATATATATATATATATATATATATATATATATATATATATATATATATATATATATATATATATATATATATATATATATATATATATATATATATATATATATATATATATATATATATATATATATATATATATATATATATATATATATTTATATATATATATATATATATATATATATATATATATATATATATATATATATATATATATATATATATATATATATATATATATATATATATATATATATATATATATATATATATATATAATATAATATATATATATATATATATATATATATATATTTACTTATATATATATATATATTATTTATATACATATATATATATATATAATAATAATATATATATATATATATATATATATATATATATATATATATATATATAATAATAAAAATAATAATAATAATAAAAATAATAATAAAAATAAAAAAAAAAAAAAAAATATATATATATATATATAAATAAATATATATTTATATATATATATATATATATATATTTATATATATATATATATATATTTATATATATATATATATATATATATATATATATATATATATATATATATATATATATATATATATATATATATATATATATATATATATATATATATATATATATAAATAAATATATATTTATATATATATATATATATATATATATATATATATATATATATTTATTTATATACATATATATATATATATAATATATATATATATATATGTATATATATATGTATATATATATATATATATATATATATATATATATATATATATATATATATATATATATACATAGTTATATATATTTATACATAGTAATATAGTTATAGATAGGCAGGAATGAAATTTTTCGCAGAAATTTCAAATGATTTTTGCAAAAATGGTACATGGGAGGCCCAAGACCATATATCCTGGCTTTAAGAACATTTACCATATCCTTTTTTCAATAAAACCTTCGCAGACATAGCTGTAGATGTTCTTGGTTGGTGCTGGGGGGAGGGGGGGGGTTCGTATTCTATTCCTCGTTTAACAAAACACACCCCTACCAAGACACCTGAGGCCAAAACAGCTTCTCAAGCTCCTTCTGCGCCTGAATTCATTAAAAGCCTCACTCTTTACCTCTCCCCCTTTCCACATTTCCGATCTCATTTGCGCTTTACTGAAAACAAAATCCTTTTAAAATGTTTTTACCTTTCTTACTTTCATAAATAAAGATTATCAAAACCTTAAGGAAGAAATATCAGTATATGTCATATGTCAATTAAACTGACAATCCACGGTCATGTGGTTTTTGTTTTGTTTTTTTTCATTAAAGAGCAAATTGTGTTTGGTCTTGAGAAGACATGGGGGTTATCAGCCCTATTCATGTTTATTTTTGCTCGTTTTGAGTTGACTCCACTATTTATTGAAATTTCTATTCGTTTTGAGTTTCATTTATTTATTGATAGTGATTTGTAGTAGCTTCAAGCTTGGAAGATTATTTGACTTTATTTTTGTTTATTCTTGAGCCTGGAGCTCTTTACTTTCCTTTGAAAAACTTGTTTTGTGGAAAAAGTTTTTCATGCTATTTCTGTTCGTTTTTTACTGACATAATCTTTTCCATGGAAAAAAAATAATATTGCATATCTTTTCTGTTTTCAAACAGTTCGTGGTAACGAACTGTAAGTAAGGAGCGACCCGTCTCGATAGTAACCGAAACTCTAAAAAGCGGAATTGATACTAATAGATACATCAATAGAATCAAATTTTTATGCTGATTTCAAATATATAAGTTTCATTAAGTTTAGTTTTACCCATCCAAAGTTACGCGCCTGAGAAAATTTGCCTTATTTTTGAAAAAAGGGGGAAACATCCCCAAAAAGTCATATAACTTTAATGAAACCCCATCGAATTCAGCGTATCAGAAAACCCTACTGCGGAAGTTTCAAGCTCCTATCTGAAAAATGTTGAATTTTGTATTTTTTGTCGGAAGAAAGATCACGGATGCGTGTTTTTTTGTTTGTTTTTTATTGTGTTTTTTTGTTTATTTTTTTATTTTCCCAGGGGTGATCATATCGATCCCTTAATCCTAGAATACCGTGAGAGGGTTCATTTTAACGTAAATTAAAAGTTCTAGTGCCCATTTTAAATGACGAAAAACTTGAGGGCATCTTTGCTCCCTCCTTCGCTCATTTTTTCCCAAAGTCACCCAATCAAAATTTTGAGTTAGCCATTTTGTTCAGCATAGTCGAAAATATGCCTTTGAGGATGGCTTAATCCCCCACAGATCCCGGGGGAAGGGCTGAAAGTTATGGAACTTTGCCCATTGTTTACATATGGTAGGCTATTGGTTAATGGGAAGTATAAAAACGTTTCAGGAGGGATTTTTTTCTGATGAAGGAGGTGTCAAAGGAGGGAGTTATGGGGGAAAATCCTTCCATGGAGGATGTTTCCTTGGAGGAATGGACTTTTCTATGAAGGGGACGCCGGATTTCCCAGCATTATTTAAAAAACGATCAGAAATTAAATAAAAAACTAGTTTTTTCAACTGAAAGTAAGAAGCAACATTAAAACTCAAAACAAACAGAAATTATTACGTATATGAGGGGGTGTGCTCCCTATTCAATACCTCGCCCTTCTCGCTAATTTTTTTTTTAGTACTTTCAAAAGAGCTATCTATTCTAATTAACCGGCCTTTGTGATTCAGGGGTTTGTGATTCGAACAAAATTCGAACTTTAGCGTAAAGAGCAAGGTATCGACTAGGGAGCAAACTCCCTAATATACGTAATAAAACATACGAATATTGAAGTTCGTTACGTAAGTTAATTCGTAAGTTACGTCAGAACAAAATTTTGAGAAAGCCATTTAGCAAAAAAAGTAAAATTAATATACAAATTTTGTTTAATTATTCATGTACGGTGAGCCAAAATCAAAGCTGCATTAATTCAAAAACGTTCCGAAATTTAATAAAAAACAAGTTTTTTTAACTGAAAGTAAGGAACGACATTAAAACTTAAAACGAACAGAAATTATTCCGTATATGAAAGGGGCTGTGCCCTCCTCAATACCTCGCTCTTTACGCTAAAGTTTGAATATGTCACACAACTTTATTTTTTCTAAGAATAACAAACTTTAGAGCAAAGAGCGATGTATTAAGGAGGGGACAGCCCCTTTCATATACGGAATAATTTCTGTTCGTTTTAAGTTCTAATGTCGCTCCTTACTTTCAGTTAAAAAAAACTTTTTTTTAATTTAATTTCTATAAGAATCCATTGTATGAGTTGCTTTTTTTATGTTGGAGAAACTTTTTCAACAGTTTTAATCCTGACACAAACAGTACTTTTTAATTTAATTTTATAGCTTCTGAAGTTGATCTAGAAATTAAAACTTAATATCTTTCCCAAAAGATTCTATCTATGCTCTTTGACAACCTGGATACACTTACACTCTTTTTAATTTTTATTTTTTCGGGAATCACGGAAATTTTCTCAGGCTTGTAACGTTTGATGGGTAAGAATTAACTTAATGAACATTTTATAGTAAGATCAACACAAAAATTTAATTCGTTTGTTGAATTGTTAAAAACATTCTTTTTTTTCAGAGTTTTGGTTACTATCGAGTCGCCCATTACTTACAGTTCGTTCACACGAACTATATGATTATTGGCACTCATACTGTATTATATAGTCGCACTTTAGACCTATGTAGGGGCATTGTATCGTTTTAATTCGTGGGAAGGGGGGATAAAGCTGCGGAACTTGATCCTAGACCTTCACCTTCGTTTGAAGAATATATTTTGACTAACTGTTCAATCGAGTGCTGAGGGTTCTCTTTTTATTGTGGAAATGTATTTTAAGAGGAAACAATAGGCTTTAAATATCAAAGAACTTAGGAAAAATTTTGAGCCCAAAAAAAAATGGGATAAGAAACTTTTTACCCTATCAGAGGCAACGCCCTATCGGTGCCTATAGTAAAGAGCCTCAACGTATACTTAAGACCACAGTATATATAATATAGCAGTATGATCTTTCCCTATCTCACCCATTATAAAAACCCGGACCGAGGTGCGATTGCTCCAGAGAATGTATAAACCGGTATAAACATAAGCGACATTAGATCTTTTCACGGGTAGACAAGTCAGATCTTTCTTGAACGCGAAACTTGGCTTCAACGTTGGAACACTAATTTTGAAGAAACTAATTTTAAATTAATTTATTCCAATACATACATGAAAATCGGTAATTAGTAGTGCAATGTTATTATTAGATGTTTTTAGGAATTAAAAATAGGTTTCGAAGTCTCAAGTTGGTTTCAAAGGCATTTTGAGAAAGTTTCTGCCAAAATACGTGTTACAGGGTAATTGGACCGCTGATGGCAGATCAAATGAGAGGAGCTGTTTGTACGCGCCGATATATATATATATATATATATATATATATATATATATATATATATATATATATATATATATATATATATATATATATATATATATATATTTATATATATATATATATATATATATATATATATATATATATATATATATATATATATATATATATATATATATATATATATATATATATATATATATATATATATATATATATATATACTACGAATACTTTACGAAAAAGAAAGTTTTTTTTTAAGAAAAGTAAAGGCCATATTAAACTTAAGATCAGAAGAAATAGAAGCCTACAATAACTCAAACTCAAAACGACTAAATAAACCTGACTAAATAAACCTGATTTTCATAACTAATAATTATTTGAAGTCTTTACATCCCCCTGGAAAGGAGTAAGTCAGGTTTGTATGTTGTTGTTTTTAATTTTTGGCATGATTCCAAGTTCTCATCAACAAGAGGACTTCAGTTTACTCTCGATAATGTTCATGCTTGAAAAAGATTGTTTGTACATATATATATATATATATATATATATATATATATATATATATATATATATATATATATATATATATATATATATATATATATATATATATATATATATATATATATATATACTACGAATACTTTACGAAAAAGAAAGTTTTTTTTTAAGAAAAGTAAAGGCCATATTAAACTTAAGATCAGAAGAAATAGAAGCCTACAATAACTCAAACTCAAAACGACCAGAAATTGTTATTAAAGAATAAAAAAAAGGAAAGGAGAATAATTGGTACGGCTGTAACACTGCATATAAATTTATATAAATGTATATACAGTGGGCTGTAATAATGCAAAAGGTAAATATAACATTGGTTTAAGAATGGAAAGAAAGACAAAGAATGAATTTCCAAGGATAATCAAGTTAAAAATAAGTTTTATTTGAATAATGTCATAAAGCAATGACATCTGATTATGATATTTGGTGCTTCGCATTGATATTTCAATTTTAAAAGTTTTATCAATTTTCTGAAAACTCCCTAAGAATTTTACGAAAAATACTTCTTAACAGACGTTTGGTATTTTCTTGGATGGGGCTATTGTGACAACTTTTACCACAACAACCAATAATTAGAACCGAAGTCCTAGAATTGGTGTCAATCAGGAACCCTTATCGCTATATAAATTCATAAAGTGCAAAGATTTTCAAACAGTGGTGTTTATTGTTTAAAGTTCAGGAAAGGTCTGCCCATTTCATACGAAAACATTGATTGAAAACGAAACTAGTCTTATCTAGAAAATAAATATCGTAGAAAATAAATATCACGACGTGAAAAAAAATGATAAACCATCCAGTGGCGGATCCACAGAGGGGAGGCGAGGGGTGCCCCCCCCTAAAGTAGTCTAAAGTAGTGTAAATTCCCTAATTAACGCAAGTTTGCATTAATTAAACTTGCTCCTAACGTAACTTAGCGGATCAACCTATTTGCGCCCCCCTAAAAAATCCTGGATCCGCCCCTGAAACCATCACACCTATTCTACCAGTTATTAGAAGAAAAAAAATCCTTATTTTCACAGATTTCATCCACCCCCCGCCCGCCCGCTTTTTTTTATAATATCCTACATAGGCCAATCAGTTGAGTCCACTGTATATAAATAATAGATTAAGTCATAATTTGTATATAAATTAAGTCATTCCTGTGAGATGGGACACTTGCAAACCACTTGGCCAGCTCACCAAGTTTTTTTCTGCTTTCGCAATTACGAATAATGCACTTTGTAACCATTTCTCATTGATTGACGCAAACCCACTAACCCGCTAATGCAGAAATAAGTGGGAGGAGCTTTTTGTTCGCACCGATAATGAAGAGCCAGAAATCATCTGCGGTAAACTTACTGCCTAATTATATAAACTGTGCTTAAAACAGATTTAACAAGCCACTTCATATGGAAAGAGTAGTGATAGAAACTTCGGGAGGTGGGATTCAACCAAATAGATATTGAAAGTTCGAGTGCCCGTTTTAAGAGTCAACAGTGATTGGAGGGCAATCAGTCCCACTCCCATGCCCTTTTTAGTGACCCTCCCCCTAATGACATCTAATGAAAAAAAATCAAATAGCCATTTTTGCTCAAAATGCGATATCGAAAAAAATCAAGACACACGATATGCATGATGGTTATCAAAAGGGCGTATCAGCAATATCTAAGAAATGGTTAAGAGTATTAAGTTAATTCTTTCAGAGCATGTGGAGGGCGATGTTGGAGAATGATCAGAGGGTAACCAGCCCGCTTACTCTTGTAAGATCTCTTTCAAAACTGATCGTAATTTGAAAAACCATTTTGTTCAAAATGGTCAAAAGGTCTAACGATTATGCTTACGGGGATCTTATGTTCTCCATAGCCCCCGGGACAAGAACTGTATTCTATACAATTCGTCCTTTTTTACATGCAGGATTTATCATTGAGAAATGAATAATGTTTGATGATGAGTGTGGCCGAAAAGACTTGAGTATTGAGGTGAAATTTCTGGAAAATGTTGAGGGGTATTTTGAACTAAATCAAAAGACACTATATGCATACAGGTTATCAAAAAAGTGTGTGTGCAACATCTTGGGAATGGGTAAAGGTATTAACTTAAAGGAACTTTTAGGGCCACTTCTACTGCTACTACTACTGTGACTGCAACCGCGACTACTTGTGGCTGCGACTACTTGTAACTAAGACTACTTCTGACAACGACTACTTGCAGCTGTGACTACTTTTGACTTCGTTTACCACTACTTTCGTGAGCAAACAAGCTATCTTGGAACTGCGAATGCTCGCGACTATGAGTGCAACTACTTATGACTTCGACTACTTCTATTTGTGATAACTTCTAGGAAAGGTTAAGGGGGATATTGAAAAAATAACAATATACTTTGTGCATGCTGGTTGTCAAAAGAGCGTATCAGCAATATATGAGGGACGGCTGAGGGTATTGAGTTGAAACTTTCAAGACATTGTGAGGGAGATGTTTGACAGGGATCCTAAGGTAGCCATCCCCTCCTCTCCATGTCCTATTTAGATAACCCTCCCCAGAACTCATGGAAGTTAAAATAAAATGTTTTTTTTAAAATAGTTAGAAGGTCTAATAACCATGCCTCCAGATATACCAAACCCCCCACAGCCCCAGGGCAAGGGTTCTAAATTTCCCAATAGGCCCATTGTTTATATGCAGCATTTATCATTGGGAAAGGGGGAATTTTTAATCCTGCGTATGTCCGAAAAAGCTGAAGGTATTAAGGTGAATCTATAAAGATGTTGAGAGGCATTTGAACTAAATCGAAAGACACTATGTGCATCCAGGCCATTAAAAGGGTACACCTACAATATCTTTGGGATAGCTAAGGGTATTAACTTGAAATTTTCAGGTCCATTGCTATTAACTACTACTACTACTACTGCGGCTAAAACTGCGGCTATGACTTTGACTACTTGCAACTGTGACTACTTACGACTGTGACAACTTGCAACTGCGACTACTTCTACTTTCGACTACTTTCAAAAAAAGTTTGAAAGGATGTTCAACCAAATCAAACATACAACTTGCATGATGGTTGTCACGGTACCTCGTAATATTTCACAATATATCCGCAATATCCCGGGAGGAGCTGAGGGTATTAAGTTGAAATTTGCAGGGTATCTTGAGGGATATGTTGAAAAGTGCTTGGAGGACAAAGGGTTCCTTATCTTTTTAGATGCCTTCCCTTAACTACTGATCGGAATTCTGAGGCTCACACTTTACTAAAATAGTCAAAGCGTCTAATAATTATACCTCCGGGGATGCCAGACCTCCTAGAGCCACCAGGGAAAGGGCTGTAGATTATGTAATTTGTCCGTTGTATACGAGATTGTGTACGCTGTATATTCGTACATACAAAACTTGTCATTTGGAAATAGGGAAATGTTTAATTCTGGGAGTGTCCGAAAAGGCTAAGGATATTGAGGTAAAATTTCAGGTAAGGTTGAGCTAAATCAAAAGAAAGTATCTGTATCCAAGTTATACAAAAGGCCTATGTATAATATTTTAGGAACAGGTAACGATATCAATTTGAGACTTTCAGGGCCACTACTACTACTGTCGCTATTGCGGCTGCAAATGTGACTGGTTGCGACTGGAAATGTGACTACTTTCAACTGTTACTGCAACTGCTGTTACATCTAATGACTACTTACGTTTACTTGCAAGAGTAACTACTCTTGTAACTACAATGACTTCGACTAAGGCTACTTGTTATTGCGACTGTGACTACTTGTATCTGAGATTGTGTCTACTTGCGACTGTAACTACTTGCAACTGCGACTAAGGCTACTTGTAATTGCGACTGTGGCTACTTACTACTACGACTATCTACGGCACCGACTATTTGTGACTGCGAAAACCTGTGGTTGTGACTACTTGCGACAATGACTACTTGACACTTCAAATACTTAAGGCTGCGAATACTTTTGACTATGAATACTTGCAAATACAACTGAAACTACCTTTAACTGCAACTAGGAATGCAACTAGCGACTGCTATTACGGGTACTTGAGACTGCGACTCCGACTGCGACTTGTAACTACGACAGTGACTAATAACGACTGCGATTGTAACAACTTGCGACCACGAATGCGACAGCTCATGACTGCAGCTCCTACTGCTTGAGACTGTGACTACTACTACTAGCACTGCAACAACAACTACGATAGTGTATAGGGCTGCAAATGCTACTGCAACTTCTTCTACTTCAGCCAGATCTATTGAGCTAAATCAAGAGAGTATAAGCGTATCCTGCTTGTCAAGATTGCATAGTTCATCCAGATTGTCAAATGGGATTATCCAGAATGACTAAGGTTTAAAGGTTTAAAGTTTAAAATTTCATAGAATATTAGGAGAATGTTGCACTAGATCAAAAGACACTTGGTGCATCCAAGTTCTCAAGAGGGCGTATCTGGGCGCATCTATATTAATGCTAGAGACGGCTACAAGTATTGAAACATTGAAACATTTGAGGAACCCTAAGGGGGGTGTTAAATAAAATCAAAAGACATTATATGCATTCAGTTTTTCAAAATGGTATATCCTCAAAATTTTTAAAACAGGTAGGGAAGCGTATCAAGTTGAAACACTTAAAGAATGTTGAGGGGTTTTAAACTTAAAGCCACTATGTCCATCCCAACTATCAATGGGAGTAGTTGTAATCTCCCAGGAACGGTTAAGATCATTAAGTCGACACTCTCAGGAAATGTCGATCGGGATGTTGAACTAGAGTAATAGACACCATATGAATACTGGTTGTCAAAATAGCACGTCTGCAATATCCCATTAATATTTAAGGGTATCAAGTGGGAAAGTTCAGAAAATGTTCAGGGGGTATTGAAGTTCATCAAAATATAACTATATGCGTCCCGGCTCTCAAAAAGTCGAATCTGCAATATCTCTGGATTGGCTAATGGTATTTAGTTGAAGCTTTCAGGTGAAGTTGAACTAAATCAAAAGTAATTATTTACATCCAGCTTGTTAAAATGGTTTGTGTAATATCTCAGGAACAGTTCTTCGGGATATGTTGAGATCGATCAAAGGACACTTTGTGCACCTTGTTTGTTAGAAGCGGTATCTGGATGGGATGTTGAAATAAATCAGAAGACACTATTTGCATCCATGCTGCTAAGCGGGTGTGTGTGAAATATCTAAGAAATGATAAGTATATTAAGTTTGAACTTCCAGGGAATGTCGAGAGGAATACCTAACTCCAACAAATGAGTATGATAACTATTAAATGTCTTTTCTATTGTATATAGCTAACAACATAAATGAGTCCTTATTCTCAGAGTATTGTTGTGCGAAAGTTAAATTTCAGCATTAAGTGAGAGGATATTTGGATGGCAAGGGGGGGTGGGGTGGGGTTAAACAACTGATAGCCCCCTAATATATTTCACCGATTATGATATCGAAAACAGACAAAAAGGGATCTGGTACCCCTTTACCCCAGCTCTTTAAGACAAAGTGACGTTTTTTTTTTCGAAGATTAAAAAAAGCTTAAAAAAGATTTAAAAAATGTGATTTAAGATTAAAAAGGATTAGTAACAATAAAATTAACACAGTTTCAAGTTCAGATGTTTTAATGGGTAATAGATAGGTAAAACCCTTGCAAGTACCAGCCGGCTATACTAATCTTTGATGAACTCTAATACAATTTAAGTAAAACACTATTTAAACTATATAGCGCAAATAGTAGGATTGACGGGAAATAGAATATTTTTGTTTTTTATAAGCTTTAGTCTCACCCCTTGATTATGTTAAATAAAATAATATAACACGAGAAGCCTCATTTTCAAGGGGACAAGTTCGTTGAACTTGGGAATTTCCTAAAAAAATAGAATGTTGGGAAGCAGCATCGAACCCCCCCCCCTCCCCCCAGAGCACATACGATGGATATAGAGTACATTGAGTGCATATGATCTATTTTCATATTTTGCATGCAATTTTGTGGTGAAATTCTTCTTAATTTTTGTTTAAAAACGTCACAATGCGTTTTGGGCTTAGAAGGTGAAAGGTTGATATTTTTTAAGCGTCGGTAGAACTTTGTCAGATAAAGGATGTTCTGTCATAAAAGTAAAATGGAGGACAAAATCCTCCCCCAAAATATATAACAAGCAAAATTGACATAGGCTACACTGATCTTCCTCGCTGGAAAATTCGTTAAAAAAAAAAAAAAAAACAACAACAAACGATAGGAGATAAGGCAAGATTACCAAATCAAAGTGGTTTCAAAATAATGTTTCTCTAATACAATAATTTCTAATGCAGCCTTAATTGATAATGCTAATACATTTTGTAATTTACGGTTTGATTTTTTTTCGGTTTGAAATTTTTTGGAGTTACCGTGAAGCAAGGGAATTCCCTTGCTATCAGACTATCAGAAATTAAATAAACTATCAGAAATTGAATAAAAAAAACAAGTTTGTTCCGCTGAAAGTAAGGAGCAACATTGAAGAATAAAATGAACAGAAATTATTTCGTATATGAGGGGATTGCCCCTCCTCAGTACCTTGCTCTTTACGCTAAAGGGCTTTTTAGAGTTGTAAAAAACTTATTATCCTAATTAAACGGTCCTTGTGTGTCAGGAGTCATTCTTACACAATTGGAACAAAAAGTCAAACTTTAGCGTAAAGAGCGAGGTACTCAGGAGGGGGAAACACCCTCTTATAGGTGAGAGTTTCTGTTTCTTTTATGTTTCAACGTTGCTCCTTACTTTCAGTTGATTTTTTTTGTTAATTCAATTAAACTAACAGGAGCGTATCTAATTTTTTTTGGTGAAACAATACTAAACACTAACACAACCCTGACTTTCCGTCAGAACGCTATAGGTAGTAAAAATGGCCATTTTTAAATAAGAGGTATAACATTTTGCTCAATAGAAGAGGAGTTTTTCTTGTGGGATATTAAGAAACTGTGGCTACGTTACACAACTTTTGTTGTTCTTAGTATTTATTACTATGCATTATAAAATAAACTTGTACTACCATCATTAACAGCATATGTAACTATTATATTTTTTGTTTTACCAAAAGTAACTTATATTATTTACTTTCGTACATTATTATTTTTTTTTGTTTCAAGAATTGACTAAGAATTGACTAATTGGAAATGTAAATAAATACCAAATACCATCCTTTTTCAGTGGTGGATCCAGGGGGCGCGCTCCCCCTCCTAGCGTTGTCCAAAGTAGTGTAATTTACTTTATTAACTCAAGTCTGCGTTAATTAAACTTGCTCCTAACGCAAGTTTATCGGATTAACCTATTTCCCCCCCCCCCCTAAAACAAATCCTGGATCCGCCCCTGCCTTTTCTGCACAGATTTATATTCATATATTCATAAAATAAAATATTTCTGTTTATCTATTTTAAATTAATCTTATTTTATTTTTTGTTTTATAATTTAGATAATTTTTGGAAACACATTTGTCAATAGGGATATTTTAAGGTCAAGTTAATGAGGCGTACTTGAGACATACGTCATTTCGGAAAAATCTCTCATCGTTACAAAAGTAATATTCTAGTAAAGGAAACATGTCTGGTATCGCCACTGTATTCGTTTGCTCACCTGTTTGAATATTTGATGATTGTAGCTAGAGGGTTTCAGGTATTGTGTATTCTCAATTGGTTTTCGACATCCAATTTTAGTTTATAAGTAGAGTTTTACCATGGATTTTAACTAAGAATGGATTATTAATATAAAAAAGTAACCTGATTTGTCTGGTTGTTGCTTATTTTTATTAGTAGATTAGTATGTCCCTTGTTCTTTTTACTCTAGCGTAGGGATTTGTAATGTCTTAAATTTTATTTCTGATCTAAATGAGAGGTAAGTTTAAACTTTACCCCACCTTCCTAATGTGCAAATATAGCCTATACCCCTGAATAGTTATATATAGGGGTGGGGGATAAAAATTATTTTTATATTTGGAAAGAGCATAAAAAGAGGCATCGAGTGGTATGTTTACTTTATTCGTAAGTCAATAATATGAACTGCGAAAAATTTACCAAAATGTGTGTTGCCCCATTGTTGGCTGCCTGTCATTAGATTTTGACCCATAATAAGGAAATATAAATTCTAATTTCTGACTGAGTAACCCCTTTCCGATTTTATACAAATAATTTTTTTCTATATGATTTGGTTGGAGCAAAAAAATCCAATTCTTCAAATTAATGAATGGTAAGTAAATAACGATCCTTGTCAATAACGAAAGCATAAGAGCCTAACTATTGATAACATTCAATCAAAGAATCAGCTTTTATGATGATCCTAAATGTGTACTTGTTTATTATAATTAGTGCAGTTATTAGTACACAAGAAAGTTCGTATAATTATAGAAAACACAAGGAAAACAACTTAATACGGGGAAATTTTGGTAAAAATATGCCGTTAACTTTTGCTTGTATTGCAAGAGTAGGCCCTAGATGATATATGAAGCCATTATAGTCAGAAATATTTCCCCTGAACCAAATGCTGGGAATTTCTGTATTTTCACCCTTAACAGATATATTTTTTTGTGTTTTATTATCATTTTTTTCCAAGAGTAATTGCATTTATCTAGTTGTCACTTTGAAAAAGATTTAATTTTTTACAGTTATGAAGTATAAAGGTGTCAAATATACTGGTTTTTGGTATTCAAAATTAAATTTAAAAAATTAATTTTTTTTTTGATTTTCTTAATCTTAGTTTAAAGTTTTACTTTGAACAAACTACTTTGATAATGCGTTACTTTTTACATACAGTGAGTCTAAAGGCATTAAATATTTTGGTGTTTGATAACCAAATTTAAAACTGTCGATATTGTTAGAAAAAATATCCTTCTAACGCTTCGGCATTGCTCAACAGAACTGAATGCTGGGAGTTTTTATTTTATTTTTTGTAAGTACGCTATTGTTTTGTGTATTTTTTGTAATTACTTACTGTTTTCATTTTATATAGGAGTTTTTTCAACGGAAAGTAAGGAGCAACATTAAAACTTAAAACGGTCAAAAATTATTACGTATATGAAGGGGGTCACTTCCTCCTCAACACCTTGCGGTACTCTTGCATTATATGGGCCTTTCTTAAAAGTCAAGTTTGGTTAATGCTAATGAGATAAAATAAAATAGGATAAATATATATTAGTTTAGAAACAAATTTGGGCTATATATTTGCACATTAGGGTTGGGGGGTTTGGGGTAAAGCATAGCATATATTAAATACGTAACCTAACCTAGGTACCCTCCCCCCCTAAACCGCAAAAACAACAGTTTAAATATCGTATATGCAATAAAAACTACGCTATCATTGTATTACTCTATAGCGGTTAACCCGTCAAAAACAGGTTTTTCGTGACTGCTTTCCTTGTAAAGGCCCATGTAATACAAGAGTACCCACCTTGCTTTTCGCGCTAGAGTTTTTCGGCACTTAAAAAAAGGTACTTATTGTTCTAATTAAACGACCCTTGTGTTTCAGGAGTCGCTTTTAAAGAATTGGAACAAAGTTTAAACTTTAGCGTAAAAAGTGAGGTGTTGAGGAGGGGGAAACCCCCTTCATATGCTTAGTATTTTTTTTCGTTTTTAAGTTTTAATTTCGTTCCTTAATGTCAGTTGAAAAAACTTGTTTGTTTCTTTGTTATTTCTGATCGTTTTTTTAAATAACGCCAGGATACCTGGCTCCACCTCCACTGAAAAATCCCCCTCCCCATAGAAACATCCTCTGAAAAATTTCAGTCCTGTCGAAAATTTTACCCTGGACAATTACCCTTGACATCTCCACGCGTAAAATTGAATCGGTAAAGAGAAAGCAAGACACAAAGAAATTTCGTATAGAAATTCTGGCAAATTCACCCAGTGTAAAATTTGCCCTGGAAAATTCACCCATTGGAAACTTCCTTCTCTATGGAAAATTCTCGATGCAGAAAATTCGTCCTCCCCTCCTCCATCCGAAAAATATATGCATACTTCCCAATAACAAATAAAACAATGGGCAATTTTTATAACTTAAAACCTTTCCTCAGGGACAAAGACATAGTTATTGGGCCTTTCAACTATACTGAACAAAAAGCTATATCAAAAATATCGGAAAACGTGGCGTGGGAGGGGGTCTAGTTGCTCTCCAATTTTTTGGGTCACTTAAAAAGAGCACTAGAACTTTCCATTGGAATGAGCACAATCCTGACGTTCTAGTCCCACGGAGTCGATACGATCACCACTGGAAAAAAAAAAAAAATAAACACGCATCCGTGATTTTTTCTTCTGGCAAAAATTACAAAATTCCACATGTTTGCATATACGAGTTTGAAATCTCCACTGTAGGGTTCTGTGATAAGCTGAATCTGATGGTGTGATTTTCGTTAAAACTCTATGACTTCAAGGCGGTCTTTCCCCCTTTTTCGAAAATCAGGCAAATTTTCTCAGGCACGTAGCTTTTGATGGGTAAAACTAAACTTAATGAAACTTGTATGTTTGGAATCAGCATAATAAGCCAATTCTTTTGATATATCTATTGGTATCAAAGTTTCGTTTTCTAGAGTTTTGGTTACTATTGAGACGAATCGCTCCTTGGGGTCGTTCGTTGGTAACATACTGTAAGTTCGTTACCACGAACTGTTTGATTACTCCTCAAAATTCAAACAGAAATCATTGAAATATTGATCGTTTTTTCTGCGTTTTCAAAAGTATTGTACTCATGAAACTTTACAGTTTCATGAAATGTAATTAAACAAATAGAAAGGGGTTTTCAAGTAAAGTAAGTAGCAAGTTTAAAACTTAAAACAAATATAAATTACTCTGTATATAAGAGGGACTGTTCCCTTCTCAACACCTTGCTCATTAAACAAAAGTTTTTTAGTGCTTTGAAAAATCTTCTTTTTCCAATTGCAAATTTTCTTTTAAAGTTTGATTAAAAGCCAAACTTCACAGTAAAGAGTGAGGAGCTTATGAGGAGACAACTCCCTTTATACCAAAAATAATATGTTCAAATAGACTTCAAATCTGTCTCTTGCTTTCAGTTGAAAAGCTCTTTTTTTTATTAAATTTATGATTGTTTTCCAAATCATGCCCAGGCCTAACCAAGATATAATTTGAGGTACCTGTCCCTTAAATCCTTGGTTGATTGCTTTTAAAATGTTTAAATCAATAATTGGATTTTGATTAGTACCGTCCTACGTTTAAATCTGCAATTTCAATTTTGGATAAAATTTGAATATACAAAAAAAAATTGGCGATGAATAGTAATTTTGGTGAAAATTCTTTGTTAACATTACTACTAAAGAATTTCGGCTGAAAACTAAGTTCCTAGCAATATTTGCCACCCCAAAGAAATTTTCTGGCGGGGCTGATGCTGACCTGCGTTGCCTTTTCCAGCTCTTTGCTGGTAGATAGGAGATTGTAACACTTTAGCTGTATAGAGAAACATTTTAATTAATTCCTACGCCTCCCCCTGCCTCTTTAAACATTTATCTGAAGCCTCATGGAGAGTAAGCAGTTTCTCCATTAAAATGTACACCTGTAAGAATCTACCATATCCCCACCTAAACAATAGCTCCACCCCCCCCTCATTCTAGCTGATACGCAATTACAGATCACCAAACATAGCCTAATTTCATTACAAATAAAGCAAATCAACTTGGTTGAATCCAGTACTGCCACTGTGTGGCATTACTACTTTTGCAACTGGGAAGCCTAAAATATAATTATTGATACTTTTAAATCAATTAGTTTCTCAGGATCTTAAATTGATTGTATATTTGCCCTCTCCGGGGTAAAGTCATAGTTTGGTGCCCTAAACCATCTAAACTCTTACCCAACCACCATTGCTGTTTTGGTGTCTGCCCCCCTGGAAAATTTTTGGCCGGTGCCCTTGACAAGTACCCTAATTTCTTTGTTGTATGGCAGTGAAGAATAGGGAAATATTAATAAGCTATTTTGGTTGTAATAGAAACTAAAATCTATGAGATTGTCGACAAGAGGAGGGGATGTTGATTTTTTTTAATTAGTAGGCTACTATGAATCACCTGGTAGTGACTATAAAATAACTTCAACATCAGCAATTCTTATATAGTGCAAAGCGTGCAGAGCTATATTCAGCCAACAGCGGGGGGAAGAGGGTGTGGGACGTAGTTTCCATGATTGCTAATTAGGTAAATGTGTAGTGGCAGGCTACTTCTGAAGGCAATAAATTCATTATTTATATTATTCAATTATTTTATAGCACAATAACATTATTTTATACTACAATAAATTCATTATTTTATCCTATTTCTAAATATCACGACCACTTTTCTAAAAATGTCCCTGCCTTTCTGAAAAAAAGGCAGTACAATGAAATTCTACTTTATAATATGCAGAATGCTTCTATTAATTAGATTAATTACGATTCTATTGATTCTATTTATTAGATATACGAGATTCCATAACTGACAAAGGGACACAGTGAATACACTACTCGAATCATTTTTTATACCCTTCCAAAGTATATTAATCATTTTGGTGAATTTTCTGCGTCATAAATGAACTTTACCTCCACCTTTCTAACGTACAAATATATACCCTAAATTGTACGTATGCAATGTATTTTTCAACCGCAACATCGACCCAAATGAGGCCCCCTCCTTAGCCCTGGAGATGGCTGCCTGGAGGTGACTGACAGCGCTGTCAACCAGTTTCCTGTATGCTGGCGACCCTGCTGAGCAAGAACGTTAAGTCAAAGTAAATCAACGAGTTTTCCATTATTTTGACAAATTGTTAAAGTAATTTGAAGAAAAGAATGACCTACGGAGAATTATACAATTTACGGTATACAATTTATAGAGCCCGTAGGGTATACAATTTTAAGTGCCCATATACAATTTAGGGTATATATTTGCTCATTAAAGGGACAGAGTAGGGGTGAAGTTTATTTCTGACGCAAAAATTTGAATTCAGGGTGAAATTCAGATTCTAGAGGCATATTTCTTAGCTATCTCATTAGTGAGTTATTCGAAAACCATCAATTCAGTTGCAAATCCCCCCCCCCCCCTCTGATGGTCCCATATATAGCCCAGGGAATATCCAAAAGTTAAAAGAAAACAATAAAATTATCAACTACCGACTGAGAAAAGAAGGAATCGGTATTGTCAGAAACGATCATACGATATTTTGTATTAGTATAAAATAAGGAATCTAAAGGTGCCAAGGTCTAAAAAAAATCTAAAAGTCTAAAGGTTACTCTTTTTGGGGGGAGAGGGGGGTAAATAAGGGTGGGACATTTCCCCTAGATCTTTTAGACCCCCTCCTATATTTTTAAAATACTCTTTTGGTATTTTCATTGGTGCTCACGTATTACATCGACCACACTGTTCTTCTAGATCTGTTGTTAAACCGGTTTCTCTGTGTGCATTTAGAGATAATTAGCTTAGCCTGAGGGAAATAAACTACTATGCAGTTACATATAGAGTTAGTTAGGTTAGGTATTTAATAGAATGCGTTCTGGGCGGCCTGATTTCCATAATTCTCTGCTGTAGTTTCCATAATTTCGTCACTAAAGTATTATATTTTGGCATATTTCGTTATAGTTAACTTAATTTCACTTCTCGAGTGTGTTTGATATAATGCGACCTTTTCAGTGCCCCACTCTACATTTTCGTGAATTGACGCCACTAATTTTGTCATTATAGTATTTAGTTCCAAAAAGAACAATTGAACCAAAAATAAGCTACATTTTCCAAACAGCCAAGTGTGCTAGATTTTTTCAAGAGGGGGGGGAGATACTAAAAAAAATATTTGGTAGTACTCTCGTTTATCCCCCCTTCTGAACTAAACACCATAGGCTAATAACCAAAGAGTAGTACCATTATATTCCCTATTAACCCTGTTTCCAAATGTAATGGTCGTTACCGTGATAATTGGGGCCCAGCCCTCCTTCCCTAATGGCACCAAGTATAGCCCTAGACTATACAAAATGCTTCAAAAGAAAACACTATGATGACAAAATTCTTACTTGATAATGTATGAAAATTTCAATTAAACCAAGTTGGCCCCAGTAGGAGGGGTTGTGTAATTGGTAAAGTAGGTAAAATTGTATTTTGATAGAGTGCTAAATGGGGAATTGAATTATACTACTCTTTGTTGTCATACTGTTTTCCTCGGTTCTAGGTGTTTACCCCCCAGAAAATCCCCCCCACCCGCAGAAAATACCCCTCGGAAAATACCCCCGGAAAATTTTCCCCCTCCCCCCTCCTGCAGAAAAAAAACCCTTGTGAAAAATACCCCCCTAAAATACCCGTGCGGAAAATTTACTTCGGGAAATACCCCCGTTTTGGAATAATACCCCCATCCTCGCGCAGAAAATTTGGTTTCCAAATTTGAGAAATTTATTTGAGTTTTTGTTTAGTTTCGTCGAGGAGTGCTAAGGAAAGAGAGAAAGAGGAATTTACACACCATAAGTATCTTCAAAAACCCGCAAATCCCTTTTTGTCGAAAAGACTTCTATATGAACTTCTGCAATTTTTGGCACCAGCGGGCGCCAAATAAAAAAAAAGAAGAAAAAAGTGGGCGAAAAATCATCAAAATTAAGCTGAAAACATATGGTACCAAAAGTTTAAGAAGGTTTATCTCCTTTGAAAGCATTGTTGACTTTGGGAACCATCAAATTCTTATTGTTTAAGTTTTTACGGATAAAAGCGTTGCCAAATTCTCGAGTTCGTTTTTCTTATCTTCCAAATGTAAAACTGCCACAAATCGCCATTAATGCTCATGAATGTCACTCGTTTGGTAGTTTCAAAAGAATTTAAATTTTTTTTTTAATGTCTTGATTTTTCATGTTTAATTTTTTTTATTATTATTTTTTTTTGGAGGGGGGGGGGTGGGACTAGCCTGGGTTGGAAACGTTTGTTGTGAGGGGTACTGAGTTTGTCTAATATTTTTTGTGGCTTGGTTTCAATTATATTTTTGGAATTTGGTTTAATTTATAGGATTGTCCTACATCTTTTTTTTTGTTCGGGGTGGGGCTGGGGTCTCATAAAAATCGCTTTTTGTTTGGGTTTGGGTCTTTTAATTATTGTTTTTTTTCTTTTTTGTTTTGTTTTGTGTGTGTGTGTGTGTGTTGAGTCTTTGAAAGGTTGAAATGCATTATGTTGAAATTATGAAATTACCTTTTTTTTTTTTTTTTTTTTAGTATTTATGCTATTTCTGTTTTTTCCCTGTTTTTTTCCTGGCCATAGAACCTTACGGGGGTGCTATATTGAAGTGTTTTTGTCGTAAATTTAATAAATTGATTGATCATAGGGTAGTCCACGCGGAATAAATTGATTGCTTGGTAGTCCCCTGTTTAGTTTTTGATTTTTTGGTTTTTTTCTCTCTCTTCTTTTTTTATGTGGATCTTTGTATTTTATGATTTTTTTTTCTTGTTTATTTTTTTGTTTATATTTTTTTGTTTATTTATTATTTATCTTCTTGTGTTGAGTCTCTTAAAGGTGTAAATGTATGATGCTGAACATATTTTTGTTTTTTATGTATTTGCTTCATTTTGTTTCTCCCCTGTTTTTTTTTCCTGGCCATAGTGCCTTACGGGGGAGTTTATATTGAAGTGTATTTTGTTAAGTTTATTGATTGAATAAATTGATTGATTGATTGATTGATTGTCTTGCTTTCTCCTTACCGACTCAATTTTACGCGTGGAGGTGTTAAGGGTAATTGTCTAGGGTAAATTTTCACCAGGATTGAATTGCCCAGAGGATACTTCCGTGGGAAAAGGAATTTGTCCGTTGAGGTGGATCCAGATTTCCTGGTGTTATTTAAAAAACGATCTGAGATTAAATAAATAAAAAAAGTTTTTTTTCAATTCAAAGTAAAGAGCAAAATTAAAACTTAAGCCGAACATAAATTATTACATATATGAGGGGGGTTTAGTGTTATATATCAAAGGCTACGAGCCTGAGAAAATTTGCCTGATATTTCCTGAAGGGGGTAAACACCCTCTAAAAGTCAAAGAATCTTCATGAAAATCACAGCATCAGATTATGCGTGTCAGGGAACCTTATTTCAGAGGTTTCAACCTCCTATGTGCAACAAAGCGGAATTTTCTATTTTCGCCGGAAGAAAGATGATGTTTATTGTTTTTTTGTTTGTTTTTTTTCCTCAGAGGGATCGTATCGACACAGTGGTCCTAGATCACGAGAGGGCTCATTCGAACAGAAATTAAAAGTTCTAATGCCCTTTTTAAGTGACCAAAAAGATTGGAGCGCAACTAGGCCCCCTCCCCGCCCCTTATATCCCGAATTCGTCCGATCAAAATTTTGAGAAAGCCATTTTGTTAATCATAGTTGAAAGGCCTTATAAGCATACCTTTGGATACAAAATTACCCTACCCCCACAGCCCCAGGAGAAAGGTCTTCAAATTATAAAATTTGCAAATTGTAATTCTACGCTAAAGTTTCAATTTTTTTCCAATTCTTTAAGAATGACTCCTGAAACACAAGGGTCGTTTAATCAGAACAATAAGAAGCTCAATTAAAAGTGCTAAAAAACTTTAGCGTAATGAGCAAGGTGTTGAGGAGGAGACAACTCCCTTCATATACGTAATAATTTCTGTTCGTTTTAAGATCTAATGTTGCTCCCTACTCCCATTTGAAAAAACTTGTTGTTTTTTATTTAATCAAACAGTTCGTGGTAACAAACTGTAAGTAAGGAGCGACCCGGCTCAATGGTAACCGAAACTCTAGAAAACGGGTTTTTGATACCAATAGATACATCAAAAGAATCAGATTTTAATGCTGAATTTAAATATATAATTTTCATCAAGTTTAGTCCTACCCATCAAAAGTTACGCGCCTGAGAAAATTTAGCTTATTTTCGAAAAAAGGGGTAAAGACCCCCTAAAAGTTATAGAACTTTAATGAAAATCACACTATCATATTCAGCGTATCAGAGAACCCTACTGTAGACGTTTCTTAGGTATGGCTTATGACTTGACTGAGTGGCAAATCCAGGATTTCTAAGAGGGAGGTTTGGACTAGATTTTAGCAAATACGGAAATTTCCAGTACTAACTTCTGATCAATGCTGCAACAGGGAAATATCTGGAATTTCATAAATAGTGGGAGAGGGATCCGCGAAGTGGCGGGATTATTTGAAATTTGCCACAAGATGTTTAACCGCAAAGGGGCAACCTATTAGTTTTAGCACAGATTATCTATTAGGTTTCTCAATAATCTATTGTTTTAGATAGCAATATTGCGCCCTGGAGTGTCAAAACTTTTTTCGTCTTGGTAAGGAGAAACATTCCCTTTTATTTTTCCTCTTTTTACTCTTTTTTTGGGCTAAAAAAATGTCCTAGGAAGTTTGATGTAGGACCTTTGTTTTTCTTCTAATCCAAGAAAATACCAAACGTCTGTTAAGAAATTTTTGTCGTAACATTCATTGTGAGTTTTCCGAAAATTGAAGGACATCAAAAGAATTGTATTTGTTTTTTAAGAAGAATATAACCTATTGCTTGTTGTTATTATTATTGTAAATATTCTGCCACGAACTTGCAAATTACGTAAAACTTCTCATCAGAAAGCATTTTTTATGACTCATTAAGTTAACCCTCACGCTTCTTTTCATTATCTTCACCGTTTCGGGTTACGTGCAAGTTTAGTATAGAACTTGGAATGTTTCAGAATTGTGTTAAGATTATTTAAAATTATGTTTATTTATCTTCTTAATTAAGATTAATTAATTAAGATATTTATCTTCTTAATTAATAAAAAAAAATAAGATTATTTAAAATTGTTTTCATCTTCTTTGGAAATTCGAACCGAAATTCAACACAGATTATTCATGTTCACTTGCTCGGAATAAGCAATGGCATTACATATGTCAATTATTTATTGCAAATCGCTCAAGTCCTATCGCCACTATGGATAAAAAAAATGAAGAACATAAATTACACTCCTCATTTTCGCTCCACCTTGGTTAGTATTTACATAAATTATTTGCCCTTTTCAATTTTCAAGTTAACGTAAATGCTGCTGTTTTGAATTGAAAAGGGCTATATTAGTGAAATTTCATGCGACAAACGGTCTCTGAAACCGCTAAAAAGTATCCTTTTTTCAAAATGCCAAAAATTCTAAAAATCTTCTATGGGGAACCTTCAGACCAATCTAAGAAATACTGCTTATTTCTGATTGATATGGTAGAATTTCCAAAATAATAACTTGGGGGCTTGTATTCGGGCTATTTAATTCCCTCAACTCTGTGCCATGGGAACCCAAGTTTAAGGTGCTTTGGTAACATCTGTCTACATTAGTCTTTTAAAGCTGGGTCGGTCAGAAGCATTCTCTCAATATATCAAACAGTTCGTGGTAACGAACTGTAAGTAAGGAGCGACCCGGCTAAATGGTAACCAAAACTCTAAAAAACGGAATTTTGATACCAATAGATACATCAAAAGAATCAGATTTTAATTTTGATTTCAAATATATAAGTTTCATCAAGTTTAATCTTACCTATCAAAAGTTATGCGCCTGAGAAAATTTGGCTGATCTTCGAAAAAAGGGGGAAAGATCTCCTAAGAGCTATAGAACCTTAATGAAAATCACACCATCATATTCAGCGTATAAGAAAACCCTATTGTAGATGTTTCAAGCTCATATCTACAAAAATGTGGAATTTTCCATTTTTTGACAGAAGAAAGATCACGGATGCGTGTTTATTTGTTTTTTTTTGTTTTTTTTTGTTTTTCTTTTCCCCAGGGGTGATCGTATCGGCCCAGTGGCTCTAGAATATTGTGGGAGGGCTCATTGGAACGGAAGTTAAAAGTTCTAGTGCCCTTTTAAAATGACCAAAAAAATGGAGGGCAACTAGGCCCCCCCCCACGCTCATTTTTTCCCCAAAGTCACCCGATCAAAATTTTGAGATAGACATTTTGTTCAGCATGGTCGAAAATATTATAAATATGTCTTTTAGGATGACTTAATCCCTTGAAGCCCCCGGGGGGAGGGCTGAAATTTATGTACTTTACCCAATGTTAACATATAGTATTGGTTATTGGGAAGTATACAGACGTTTTCAGGGGGAATTTTTCTGGTTGTGGGGGATGGGGGTGGGTCGGGGGTCGGGGGTTATATGGGAGGATCTTTTCATGAGGGAAGTTTTCATGGGGAAGGAACATTGCTATGAAGGGGGCGCCGGATTTCCCATCATTATTTAAAACAAAAAATCAGAAATTGAATATAAAAAACAAGTTTTTCAACTGAAAGTAAGGAGCAACATCAAAACTTAAAACGAACAAAAATGTTAACTATATGATTGGGTTCACCTCCTAGTCAATACCTCTCTCTTTAAGCCAAACATTTTTTAATACTATCATAAGAGCTATTTATTCTAATTAACGGTCTGTGAGATTAAGGGATCATTTTTAAAGAATTGGAACGAAATTCGAACTTTAGCTTAAAGAGCAAGGTATTGAATAGGGGGCAAACCCTCTAATATACGTATTAAAAACATATGAATATAGAAGTTCGTTACGTAAATTAATTCGTAAGTTACGTATATTTATCACTGATAAAAACGTTCGTAAATAAAATTAAACAAGTTTTGAGAAAGCCATTTAACAAAATAAAAGTAAAATTAATATCCAAGTTTTGTTTTAATTATTCATGTACGGTGAGCCAAAATCAAAATCTGCATTAATTCAAAAAGGTTCAAAAATTAAATAAAAAAAACAATTTTTTTTTTACTGAAAGTAAGGACCGACATTAAAACTTAAAACGAACAGAAATTATTCCGTATATGGAAGGGGCTGTCCCCTCCTCAACGCCTCGCACTTTATGCCAAAGTTTGACTTTCTCACAACTCTTATTTTTTTTAAAACAATGGAAAACTTTAGCGTAAAGAGCGTGGCGTTGAGTAGGGGACAGCCCCTTTCAAATACGGAATAATTTCTGTTCGTTTTAAGTTATAACGTCGTTCCTTACTTTCAGGTAGAAAAAACTTGTTTTTTTTTATTATTTAATACACAAAGAGGGTGAAACATCTTGCTCTTTCTTCCATACAGCCTCATGTCTTGCCATCCAACAGACAGATGGGCCAGCCCTTGCTTGCACTTTTGCAAACCCGCAATCACTAACACCCGCACCAAGGATATTTTCAAAAGTTTTGCAGCTTAAGCGAGGCTAAACGAGGGGAGCCCTGCCTCTCTCGCTTAGCCACCTCAGTTTCTCCCAACATACTAACCAATCAATACCCTTATGGATAACTATTGAAGAAGTTTTATTCCCTTTATAATGCAATATCTTAACAAATAATAAAAATAGAAATAAATTTCCAAAATATTATTGTTCCTCCGTCTCTTTTGTAGTTTTCTTTTATTACCGTTTTTTTTATTCTTACATGTTTTAACTTGTATCTTATTTTTTCTCATTTAAGGGTGTTGGGAATATTGAAATGAATTATTAAAATCCTTTTCAGTTTTCGCCTTATAATTCAAGTTGGTTTACTGAGACTTTTGTATAATTTGCAAAAGCCGGCACCTTCTTGCTGCTTTGTCGTTATCATATTATGGCGGTGAATGTGGTAACCTTCACAAAGTGTCCACACAAGGAGGGATAATCTTTTGCCTAAAAACTTCATTTTGCCAAAAGTTTAAGAGGCACATAAATACGGGGTTAAATATCATCTAACTACGTTAAGGCCCAAAATTCTTGCAATGAGACTTTATGAATTGATGTCAGAGGGAAATCAAGAGCAAATTTAGTGTTTGTGTTTTTTTTTTCACTCTAAATAATAAATATATTTTTGCTATTAACCTTGATGAATTTTTAGAAAATATATACAAAGATGAGTAGTTGTGTTACCTATGTATTATAGCGACAACAGTCAAGTTCTTCATCCATTGACGCACTGTAGAATCAGTCTCATGTGTTTGTTTCTTTCAGCTTAGCGTAAGACAAGACAAAGACGAGTGGCAGAATAGAAGAGGAATTTATAATTGGGGCTATATATTTGCACATTAGGGGGGGGGGGTTGTTGGTAAAATACTTGGACAGACAGAAGTTATAAAACAATTCTTACTTCATAATGTGTAGAATAATTTTAGCCTACCTAACACATTTTGCATGAAGACCTGCTATATTTGTACCTCCACCCCAAGCCCCTAGTGTGAAAATATATAGCCCAAATTTGTTTCTAAAGTATTAATTTCTCATCCTATTCTGTGATATTTCGTTAGGATTGAGCGTCAGAGAAACAGGTTCTTCTTACATGAAGAACTTGAATGTTGCCGCTATAATACATAAGTACCGTATTTGTTAATAACAAAATTCCAGTGACTTTGTTCATTTTAAGGAAAAAATTAGAGAATTTTGAGATTCAAATTATATTTTTTTGGGTTTGTTAGAGATTTATTAGTTTTTCTGCTTTGTGGTATTATTAGGTTCTGCGTCTAGACTGCAGTAAGCAACTATTTTTTCTTTCTTTTTTATTTATTTTTATTTGTATGAATTAACTTTTTTCCTTCCCACGGATAAGTTCTGTTTATTCGGTTGATTATTTCTGCTGGTATAATAAATTTAAATAAAGATTTTCTCAGCAATGTGTCATAGGCAGTGCGATAGCGCTGCCTAAGTAAAGAACGATGTGGGCACAATGTATTTTTTTTTCTTTTTTCTTATCCATACCCGGGCACTTCGTATCGAAGGAGTTGTCATAGAAACTTCGAAAAGCGCTCATTCGATTGGAAATTGGAGTGGCTAGTGCCCTTTTTAATAGTCGAAAGTGATTGAAGGGCAACTAGCCCCCCCCTCCCCAAGCCCATCATTTCCCCAAACACATCCAATCAAAATTTTGAGGTAGCCATTTTGTTCAGCGTAGTTGATTTCCAGATAGAAATTATCTTTTTGAGGAGGACACTCCCCCACAACCCTCGGGGCAAGGGTTTTAAGTTATGCCCTGGGGACATGTAAGGTTTTTATAGAAGGCGTTGTCGTAGAAACTTCTGATGTATCTATTGGTATCAAAATTCCGTTTTTTAGAGTTTCGGTTACTATTGAGCCGGGTCGCTCCTTACTTACAGTTCGTTACCACGAACTGTTTGATTACCCACTTTACGAGTCTCCATCACTACATTCATTCGACTGTCTATAGCCGAGGTGTCCGCATAATGGGAAAGTACCTTGAAAACTAATACATTTTGTATCCGTCTAAAACATAGGTCCTTGGGTATTTTTTTTTTTTTTTAGGTTTGCCAAAATCCACTTTTATCTCGTCTTTGCCTCTCCGTTTTCTATTGAACGTAGATATTAAGCTTCGCAATTCTAATATGTCCTTAATAGGTTTTGGCTGTAGAAACCGGTGAAATCGGTTTTTACTTTTGTGAATGCAAGGTTGCATCTCGGACAATAAATCAAATAGAAAAATTCGTTCTGCGCCATTGGAATCATCGTAGTCATATTAAAGCCCATTCACAATGAGATTATAGCGAGAATCAGATAGCACTATTTTATGCCGATCATATTTTACGAAATATTGAGCGAGAAAAACGGATTTTAATTTTAACAAAGCAGTGAACAAAAATAAAAACCTTTCGGCCCAACGTCCGGGAGCCTTTCTCACCCGAAAAAATGCGAAACAAAAAAAAAGCTCAAGTAAGAGAAAAAGAAAAAAAAAGTTTTTATTAAAAATAACATAAAAAAACACAAAAAATTACAACTAAACACACGAAAAGAAAAATAAGTAAGAACAACTCATATTATAAACAAATTCATATTTTTATTTGTTTAATTCATATCAAACAGATTCAAATCAAACAGATTGTATAGAATCTTCTGATGGGCAGAATGTTCTTATGAAAAATCTGAGCGGCTCAAATTAGCCCTAGCTAAATCTCGATATAAGAGACATATCGCTGTGAATGGGCCTTTAGATCCATCCATCGTCAAAATCCGACGTTTGTATAGATACTAAGTTTGGACAGAGGGCAGCCGAAAATGGTGAATCCCGAAGAGCAGAATTAATTCCGAAATTTTGACTATTCTCGGCCATTAATGGTTGAAACCAAGAATGATTTCATCTTCTTTGGGAATTCAAACTGTAATTCAGCACAAATTATTCATGCTCGCTTGCTTGGAATAAGCAATGCTATTACACACGTCAATTATTTATTGCAAATTGGGCAAGTCATGTCGCCACTATGGATTTGAAAAAAAAATATAAATAACACTACTCATTTCCGCTCGACCTTGGCTAGTATTTACATAAAAATTATGCCTTTTTAATTTTCAAGTTAGCGTAAATGCTGCTTTCTTGAATTGAAAAGAGCTGAATTAGTGAAATTTCATGCGACAAATGGTCTTAGAAACAGCTAAAAAGTACTTATTTTTTCAAAATGCCCAAAATTCTAGAAATCTTCTATAGAGAATCTTCAGAACAAACTCAGAAATACTGCTTATTTTTGCTTGATACAGTAGTATTTCTAATAAACTTTTGGGGGCTATTCAATTCCCTCAACTGTGTGCCCTGGGAATCGAAGTTTAAGGTGCTTTATCTACATTAGTCTTTTAAAGCCGATTCGATCAGAAAAACTCTCTCAGGATTACAAAGAGAGTGAAATATCATACTCTTTCCTCCTTGAAGTCTCTTGTCTTGCCATCCTAAAATACAGAAGCCCTTGCTTTTGCTAAACCGTAATCACAGTAAAGATAATATACAGTAGCGAAAAGTCATATAATCTCAATTGAAAATTTTTGTTACAGATTTAAAACCACATAAGCTTCATGACCCCGCCTTCGCGCACGCGCAATGACAAATGTTTTCGATGGAAGACCAAGTAGCAACTGAAACTATGGCTCTGACGGTTCGTGAAACTTCCCAAATTGCGCGCTAGGAAATGTGTGTCATGTTTGGAGAAAAATTTCGCTACTGTATATTACCTCTGCTGTGCCCGCAATCACTAACCCACACACCAAGGATATTTCCTAGTTTTGCAGCTTTTCCAGATCCCACCTCCTCGCTTAGCCTCCTCATGGAAAACTTATTAACCTTTATGGAAATGTATTGAAAAAGTTTCGTTCCCTTTATAATGCAATATCTTAACAAATAATAATTATAAGAACAATTTCCCGAAATCTTATTGTTCCTCCGACTCTTTTGTAGTTTTCTTTAATTATCCTTTCTTTTATTCTTGCATGTTTTAACTTGTGTCTTATTTTTTCTCAATTAAGTGTGTTGGGAATACTGAAGTGAATTATAAAAATCTTTTTCAGTTTTCGCCTTATAATTGAAGTGGGTTTATGAGGTTTTTAATGTTACAGCCGGCACATTCTCGCTACTTTGTCACTATCATATTATGTCGGTGAATTCGGTAACCTTCTGAATAATGCCGCACAAGAAGGGATAATCTTTGCCCAAAAGCTGCATTTTGCCAAAATTTAAAGATCTACATAAATGGGGGTCAAATAGTGTCTAACTATGTTAAAACTTAAAAGTCCTGCTACGAATCTTTACGAATCGAAGTAAGAGGAAAATCAAGAGCAAACTTGGTGTTTGTATTTTTTTCACTTTTAATCTTAGATATGTTTTTCCTATTAACCTTGATGAATTTTTATAATGATTACATTTTTTTTAAATTATTTTTATGATTTGCTATTAACCTTGATGAATTTGTTAATAATAAATTCCACTGACATTTGTTCATTTTAAGAAAAATAGAGAATTTTACGGTTTTTACGAGTATTACGATTTTACGAGTTTTAGAAACATTGGGTTTGTTAGAGGTTTATTGTTAGAGGTTAGAGGTTGTTCTGCTTTGTGTAAAGGGTGTCCACAAAGTATGGATGCATACAAATTTTGATATTTTCTTTATTTATGTTATTTTTCGTCCCCAGATCTAATGATGGCTCTGTCCAAAGAAGAAAGAATTGAATTGGTACTCTTGAGTGGTGAAGGAAGTTTACGGGGGTTGAACTCTCCAGGGTAAATTTTACACTGGGAGAATTTGTCTGAATTCCTATACTTTCTCTTTGCCAACGCAATTTTACATGTGGAAATGTTAAGGGTATTGGTCCGGAGAAAAGATTCATCGGGTTTGACATATTATGTGTTCCTCAAACATTTTAAGTGGCAGGAACTTTCCATGGAGGGACTTTGCGTGGGGGGATGCAATTTTCCATGGAGGGGAGCTGGATTTCCTGGCATTACTTAAAAACGATCAAAAATTAAATTAAAAAAAGTTTTTTCAACTGAAAGTAAGAAAGAACATTAAAACGAACAGAAATTCTTACGTATATGAAGGGGCTTTCCCCCTCCTCAACACCTTGATCTCTACGCCAAAGTTTGATTTTCGTCCCAATTTTCTTAGAACGACTCCTGAAACACTAGGGCCGTTTAATTAGAACAATAAGATGTTTTTTCTAAAGCACTAAGAACTGGGAGGGGGGCAAATTTTGTCAAAATTTTGAGATAGCCATGTTGTTCTGTGTAGTTGAAGATCCGGAAATTACGTCTTTGAGGATGACAACCACCCACAGCCCTCAAGGCAAGGGTTTTAAGTTATGCCCGGGGGATATATAAGGCTTTTATAAAAAGGGAGGTCATATAAGCTTCGGAGGGGCTTTTTGGTTTGCTAATCAAAACCTCTAGTGCCCTTTTAAGTGTCAAAGTGATTGGAGGGCAGCTACCCCCCACCCCCCCAAGAAAAGTAAAGAGCAAGGTGGGCATAATTTTTTTTAACGATAAGATAAGATAAGATTTATTGCTGAAAAATGGCTATCACAAGCCCAAAAATGCCGAATTCGCACTTAGCGTCAAATACAGCGAAAAAAGAACAACAAACACAAACAATCAAACAACAACAGAAAATTATAAAAGGCTCAATGTCAAATACGATTTGGGCACGATGTTGTTTTCTCTCTTTTTTAGTTTTTTTGTTGTTTTAGACCAGGGCACTTCGTATCGAAGGATTTGTCGTAGAAAGTTCTTATATTTTTGAGGATGACAGCTCCACCACAACCCTTAGGGCAAGGGTTGCAAGTAGTAGAAGTGACTCTATTGATCCCGTACGTACACCATATATGGGCATAGAGTCATTAGGGACAACATGTGGTAATGTCAGTCCCGTACGTACACCAAATATGGGCATAGAGTCATTAGGGAGAACACGTGGTAATGTCAGTCCCGTACGTACACCAAATATGGGCATAGAGTCATTAGGGACAACATGTGGTAATGTCAGTCCCGTACGTACACCAAATATAGGCATAGAGTCATTAGGGAGAACACGTGGTAATGTCAGTCCCGTACGTACACCAAATATGGGCATAGAGTCATTGGGGAGAACACGTGGTAATGTCAGTCCCGTACGTACACCAAATAAGGGCATAGAGTCCCTGGGGAGAACACGTGGTTAATGGGGTCAATGACTTCTTTTTTCCAAGGTCGATTTATTTGTTGTTGTAAGTGCACGCTCTCAGCGAATGTTATGATTCAGAAATAGTATTTGTTATTGTTATTGTTTTGGACATATACATGCTCGAGACGAATGTCAAGGTGTCCAGAAATAGTTTTTGTTGTTGTTGTTGTTCTCGCTAAATGTTATGAGTCTACCGGAAACAGTTGGATCACGTGTTTCCTTCTCAGCCAATCAGCGAGTCGGTTACATCCCCCTTCTCAACCAATCAGAGGGCTTTTTAC
This sequence comes from Artemia sp. Qi Xiang Cuo, assembly GCF_049724085.1. Taxonomy (NCBI): domain Eukaryota; kingdom Metazoa; phylum Arthropoda; class Branchiopoda; order Anostraca; family Artemiidae; genus Artemia; species Artemia sp. Qi Xiang Cuo. Next base: position 80,812,174 of record NC_142799.1, on the reverse strand, counting down.
ATATGGTTTTCCCCGTTACATAACAATTCGCCCATGAGATTTTGTATATAACGGGCATGCAATGGGATTCAATTATCAGAAAGTATTTTGACATAGTTGATATAACAATGGATAAATTTAACTCTTTAGAAGTCTTGGCAGCCGCAATTAGCAATGTAAGTGCATTTTTATTTTCAAACGAATTTTCCTTGGACATCCTCCAGTATATTCAGCTAACACGTAAATATATTCCTTTGGGCCCCCCCCCCCAAACCTTACAAACATCATTATAATCAATGGAAAACATAAAATATATTCTTTTTACCATAACCCCCTCCCACCATTGTTTTACAATCCCAAATTATCGCAAAAATAAATACCATTTCGTTAAATTCATTCCTTCTATATCCTAGCTAAAAGCGACCATTGACTTCTGTCAATTTTTAATGAAAATGCTGCTCTGGTTTTGACATAATGCTCTACGCGAGGTTAAAATTAGCTGACACCCCTTTTCGTATGTGTTTACGAGCGTGGCAGCCCAAGTCAACAGGAACTGTTTCTCCGTCAAAATTAAATACATACAATATTTTCTTTTACCCTCAAAACCTAACGCCCCCCCGCACTGTGTAACAACAAAACTCTCGAAAAAATAAATACAATTTCTTTAGATTCCTTCTTTCTATATCCTAGCTAAAAGCGACCATTGACTTCTGTCAATTTTTAATGAAAATGCCGCTCTGGTTTTGACATAATGCTCTACGCGAGGTTAAAATTAGCTGTCACCCTTTTTAGAGCACTTCCTGTAAAAGGTTTCTCATATCGAAATGGTTTGTTTTTCCGACAAATTAAAACGGTTTTTCAGACAATTTCAATTTATTAAGCGCATGGCCTATGCAATCTCTATTTGAAGAAGTGAATCGAGTTATTTTCAAATTAAGGTCTAACAATATTTTTTAGGACATTACTGAAAGGGTGGGGTGGGGGGGGTTGACATGCCTCAATTCTATTGCGCATCATTGTAAAATGAAAACAAACTGTTTCTTCGCATGAGAAGTAAGAGGGGTGATTCGTTGTGTAGATATGTATACCCTTTGACAAGAAAACTAATGTGTAAATATATGCGTTGCGTCTATAGGCAGGTTTTTAATTTTTTTCAGGCTTTCTTTAGATAAAGTTTCTTTTATATTCCCAGGAGGAGTGTGTGAAAACTATGCTTTTTAACTTTGATATGCAAGGCTAGAAAAAAAAGTCTATAAGAGTTGCATAAAGATTATATTATGTGTAAATTGAATAGCATTTTAACCTATGTTTGCAAAATATAGGCCTACAAGTCGATGGGTTAACGATCAAATTTAAAGCCTATAGACAGGAAAATTTAATATTTTTATAAATGGTAAAAATAGAAACAATGATTCCTATCCTATGTCTATAGACTACTGATTGTCTAATAAAAACGTTTGATTTCTAAGCATAATATATTTCTCGCGAAATTTTTACTTTTTGCTTTACTGAAAAGAGATAAATTACATGGATAAGGGTACTAACTTTCTTTCTGTAAAAAACAGGGACAAATTATTTTGATACTAATTTTTTCTCTTCTTTTTAAGGCCAATTATGAAGAATGTGTGCCCCCTCCTTCCAAGAAAGCCAGAGAGGGTAAGGCAGCCCCATCAGTGCCAGCCCCAATGCAGCCTGGCAGAAAGTTAAAGAGAGAGTGGTCGGATAACTACAATGCCGAAGCTACGCAAGATCGTGAAATAGCCGGCCCAGCCGCGCAAGAATGTAACGCCACCGGTCCCTCCACCCTCCAACATGCACTACCTGGTCCTTCAGGCATCCAAGCCCAGACGGATTATGCAAATGTAAGCATTTTTCCCTACCAATCTATTTCTTCCATTGTTTTTTTCTTTTTCTATCCCCAATATAAACTTATCTCAGCAGGATATTACCCCCTCACCCCCCCCCCAGTGGTTTCTCTGCGCCCCCCGCCCTCGGAGATAGCTGAATCTAATGTAAATTTTTTTGTTTCTAGTCAAAACAAAACGCAACTCTTTTTCTAATCTTTTCTATTTTATATGCATTCCCCCTATCTCCTCGCCGCTATCTCAAAAGCGAATATTTTTCTTGGGTAATTTCAAGTGAATTAATGCTCACCATTTGTAACTCAAAATCCTCTATTTTTCACAATTGAATAACACATAGTTTTAAGAGAAGGAACTGAGAGATTATTCCCTTTTATCTATCTGTCACGTATGGACCCCGTATTTTGCGCAAGAATATTTTTAAAATATCTTTCAATCTTAAAAAACCATTCCAATATTTTAGTGATGGGGAAACATTGTTGACAATACACTGAGTTAACGGTTTACAGCATTTAATTGTACTGTTTCCTCGTCTGAAGTTCGGTCTTGAAAATCGGAAAACTCGCGCGGTGGCTTACAATAATTGTGAGCTAATGAAGAGTTCACCGAACCTGTAGAACGGAATTAGATAGAAACTTGGACTTATGCAGTCTAAGCGAATATTTCAACTTTTGGCGGACATTATGTAAATGGCCGGGAGCCGCGGTGGGGACCGGGAAGCGCCTCTGGGTCCGAGAAGCGCTGTGGGGCAAGGTTAGGGAAGCGCCGGGGGATGTGCCACGGGTCAGGGAAGTGCCACAGGGTTGTTCCGCGAGTCAGGGAAGCGTTAGGGGAAGCGCCGGGGGTCAGGGTTGCGGTGGGGGTCCTAAAATCATCTAAAAAAAAAAAAAAATTAGTAGGGATGATTTGAACACTGAAAATAAGCTATTTTTTTCACAAAATCGAATTACAGCCTTCCATGTAAAGCGGCATTTTAGTTTGTATTTATCTTATATTAAGTTTGATTTTCTTTCAGTTGAATTAACCAAATGCTATTAAGCACTAATCCAAATTTTAACAGTAGGGGATGATTTGACCACTTTGAAAATAAGCTATTTTTTCATTTTTAGGTTTGACGATCAGTGGCCCCCTACTCTCCATCCAGTGAAGACGGGGAAGAACCTATTATAACACCGCCACTGGAGATTCAGGACCATAAAATCATTAACTCTCTTGAAGTACTTGCCGAGATTGACGAGTGTCTAGCTGATTTTTTTAATGTAGATAATAGCGCAGTTGAGCTGGTAGACTTGAGCCCTAACACTTTGCAGCTTTTAGATTATTTTACAAGGAACCCTCCTCCTCCTCCAGCCTCCGTTACCATAACGGGTCCACTTCAATCGAATGAAGTGGCTTCCCATACCCCAGATATTGTTGAACAACTGGGGGGAGGGGGTACATCTTTCCCCGATTTTCAATTGTCGAATATAATTTGAAATAATATAGTTATTTTCACTGCAACGTTTGGTGATCCATTTAATTCACTTATGGGGGGAAAATTTGTTTATGACCCCATAGAAATTGTGCATGCATATGTAGACAAAATTCGTGCACTTCTGGAGAATCAAATTCAGTTGTGGGGGAGGGATTCAATTAAGGTCTCCATTGTTTTAAAGGTTTTTAATTTGAATGAGGGAAAAAGCGAAGTTTACTATCATTATATACATTCCGAGATGCGCTTGGTTTATTCAAATTTAGGTACTTTTGAGGGAGATTTCATGGATTGGGTAGAACAAATTATAACGCATCTCGATACCTTTAATTAAACCGGAAGGGGGTCTCTCTTTATTTTTGTTGAAAATTTAATTGTTAATATTTTTAAATTTAAGAAAGATTTTATTTAAAGAGGGGGGGCAGGGAGGGCGGGACCAAGGTCAGTAGTTTTAAATCATAATCCAGATCTAGTAGGTTGTCGTGGTGTCCAGCGGATTTTTTTGAAACAGATCAAAAGTGTTTCCGATATGAATTCATCATCTCAGCAATCGAACCTCTAGTTCGGGACGCTAGTAAGAAAAATTTGGACGTCTGGGCTGTACACGGGAAGGAAGGTTCCGTTTTTCCATTGTAGATTTTTCATGCTTAGAAGGAAAATATCCAGTGACGCTCAAATCTATTGATATGTTTGAAAGGGCTAATGCCCACTTAAATATTGGCGTTACTGTGGTACAGTATGAAACAGAATTTGAAGATGGAACTCGTTCTAAAAAGAAGGGGGTGGTCTTCCCCGTAAGGAGCCCGTCAGTTGATTTGGTTAAAACCGGGGTTTGGTTGTTATACATACCAACTAGTGAACCGAATGTAATCGGTCATTTTAATCAGATCACTGACATTAGTAGATTTCTGGGGGAGGGTAAGAAATAGAGTGCCCGTTTCTACTGTCCAACATGCCTCTCAAGATTTTGGACTGAACTAAAGCTGCGAAATCATATGAAGCATTGTAGACGGTCATGGCTACCAGACAGTGGAAACGGTTTCAGGGGATAGGGCCATTCTACGATTCTAAAATTTCCAAAACACCCTTCTCCAGTGCGACAAAATATCTTTAGACTCTGAAGCTAATCTAGTGGAGGTGAATGATTCCCGATTTCCAAATTGAGTCAATGAACATCGGGTTATTGCAGTTTCCTACGCGCACGCGCAAAGAGACAATTTTAACACCATGCGGTTGTTAGAAATAGTTGAAACATTGGATGAGAATGAGTACATGGACAAGGCACTGATTAAACTGATTGGCATGGCTAATGGTGCTATTTCTCGTTTGAGAAATACCCATTATCCAATGGTGTTGTCCGCAGAGGATCGTCTCGCGATTAAAAATCAAAACATATGTTGGGTATGTAAGGGAGAGTTTGCCGCGGGGGATAAGGGGACTAAAGGGAAAAGAGGGAGGAGGGGGAAAGTAAGAGACCATAATCACTTGGGGCGTAACCTATCATCGGGAGGTAGTAAGGTGCAAATAGTTGCGCTTCAATCGTGTTATTTAAATTTGCGCCAGCAGTTTTTTATCCCTGAAATTATAAATTACTACAATTATTACTTAAATTTTATATGCACGTCAAGTTAAAGTCTGCCCAGGGGGGGAGGGGACTTCGAGTGTCCATGGGAAATTCGGTAATTTATATCTAAGATCTTTAACACATCAGCTGAAAAGTTACTGCT